>NW_009626901.1:29140-34551 GCF_000690535.1 Cariama cristata
TGCTCGCCCCCATCCTGTTAGAGGGGAGTGAGTGAGTGGCTGTGTGGAGCTTAATTGCTGGCTGGGGTTAAACCACCACACATACTCATCTACTCTGTTCATTATCCCTTTCCTCAAAACTCTTAATATTAGATTTGTTTTTCCAAGTGTGTTGAGCCTTGAGACAATTTTTACAAAGATACTATGTATTATACCCTGAGATCTTGTTCCTGAGTGATAAAGACATATCAGCTTATCATTTCATACAGAAAGCTCAGGACCGTTTTTTACCCATGTGTATTATTTATTCACACTGAATTTCATCTGCTATTTTATTACCAGGGCAATCCCTATTGCAGTTCTTCAGAGTTGAACTTTGTTTCCATTATCTTACCTTTGTTTGCCCTTCTTTCTCAGATTGTTGATAAATATGTTGAGCAGAATGGACCATAGCATATCTTGTAGATCTCCACTGGTCATGTCCTTTTACTATGATAAATAATTGTTTATTCCTGTCTTCTGTTTCCTATCTTTTATCTAATCCTTTGTCAGAGAGCTTATGCTGAAATTCTCATGTCTATATGAGCATTTGTATAGATTATGTCAGCCAGAAGAGTTGATTTTCATCACTAATTTCTATCTGATAATAATTTTAAGTAAAGACATGCCACCGTTTAAGGCTAGGCTGGCAATTACAGCAGATGGTAGACGCTCTCTATTAACCATTTCTTTCCCCAGAAGGGAAAGGAAAGGAGAAAAGGGGGAGAGAGACTTACGGGCTGGAAAATTAAAACAACTTTACTAAAACAATAACAATGAAAAAGAGTATAATAATATTAATACTAATAGTAGAAATAATTTTTTAAAAGAAAAAAATATAGAAAAGCAATATCGAACTTCCCAGTGATGATCACGGGATTGAGTGCCTCGGTGTTTTGCACCACTGATGCAGCAGGGTGGGTGCCAGGATGTCCCGCACTGGACTCAGCAACAGGTGGGAACCAGATTCAGGAATGCACAGATTGGGATTGCAGGCAGGAGAACAAGCAGAATCCTACAGCGATGCTGGCCATGAAAGAAGGCCAGCCTCTGTGATCCCTTAGCTTTATACTGAGTATGACATGTGTGGGATGGAATAGCTCGTTGGTCAATTTTTGGTCACCTGCTCCATTCCCTTCTTCCCACAAGTGCAACCTTTTTACACTTTTTCACTTGTGGACCATAAAAGCACCAGCAGTGACCTTGGTTCCCACAGGGATAAGCATAAACATGGGCCTTTCTGCATACCAATCCTACCGTTACCTTGGAAACAACTATAAACATCAAGCGTTATCAAGTCTAAAAGCAGACACTGTCTGAAAAATATGTAGCCAACTTCAGAAAGTGCAGTTCCTTAGAAGAAACTTAACTGAAGGAAAATCTACTGAAAGGAGAATTGGTCCTGCTTTAGCCAAAACCAGGACACGACAGACCCAGCATTAGCTCTCAGAGGTTACTATCCAAATGTCAGACAGCCTGGCAGACAGCATGTGAGCATTACCCCAAGATAAAGATCCTCCCCTTTTCGACACCATCCTCCTTTCCATCTCCTTCCCATCTTTGGAAGAATCATGGTATCACAGAATAACTTAGGCTGGAAGGGGTCTCAGGAGGCCATACACCCTGCTCAAAGAAGGGCTATCTTTGATGTTTGATCAGGTTATTCTGAGCCTTGTCCAGCCAAGTTTTACACAACTTTAAGGATGGAAAGACCACATATATTGAACCATATTATACATGAGGAGTGAACTGGAGTCAGAATAACTGAAGCATCTATATTTGGGGTTTCTCTAACGAAAGACACAGCTACATTTCCCTTTGGTCTCTGAGGGTAATGTACCTCTGCCATCTCACATTTGCTATTGTACTGGTGATTTGAATGATGCATACTAGGACAATGTTGGTGGGATTTGGTTACCTAAATATAGATATTTGCCATCTGGGTGTTCCTCTCAGTTTCCAACTCAGGCTTCTGAAAAACACAAGTGTCTTGTATATCCTGTATTATATTAGTCAGCCCTGGGGAGGATATCTTAGTCACCAAAGGGCATGTTCAAATGGCACAGATGCTTGTGTTTAGTCAACTAAGTCATCTTAACTGAGCACAATATTTCCCCCTCTCCCCTTTCTGTGCATTAAATTCACTCTAGGCAAAATCTATTTAGTTTTGGATCTTCCGCTGAAGTAAACGGAAGACAATTCAATCACACCTCTCTCCTCACAACTTCAGTACTATCAATACATGCAAAGATAAACTTCTTTCTCCTCTCATGGAAAAGTATAGCTTCTCCACTGCAGTGTACCCATGCATGTCACTCTCTTTTGCACCATAAAGCAATGCTTGAAGTGACAGTAGTAAGCAGAAGCGTGGTTCCTAGGGCAGCGGGAGTCTGGTAGAGCTAAGATCCTGCTTGTCCTTTCCCTGTGCAGAGGCATCATTCTCAACATGTATCTCAAGACCAAGCCTTAGATGCAAATAGTGTTATAAGAGAAACTATAGGGAGCTCCTCCCCTTGCTTATGGGTTACCTATTTACAAGCTACAAACGCAAAGGCAAATGGGAAACTCAAGGATCACAAAGCAAACTGTTACTATAAAATGAGCTGGTGGGTCCAAAATATTTCTTTTAGTTTTCTTCAGGAGTTAAAATTTTCATTGATGTCTTCTGTACACATTGTAAGCACAGCAGGAGCATTGCCTCTTTTTTTTTAACCTGAAACTCTGTTCCACTTTACAAAAATCAAACCTTGCGGCAAATGATATGTTAAATGAAGCCTGTGTACTGTGAAAATGGTTGTATTGGCCTTTGAGCAAGAGGGAAACAATTTTGCATCAAATGGATTTAATTAAATGGAAGTTTGCGTTTACTAATGTGAGTTGATCTGTGAAACAGTGAAAGCGGGAAGTGTGAATCTTTGTTTTGTTCCATTTGGGTTATGCTAACTAACTTAGAAATTTCAGTCCTTTAACTAACTTAACTGGCTAAACAGGGCATTGCTTCCCATTGCTCACAGATCAGGCAATTCCTTTCAGAGGGTAGCTGAACTGGCTCTTAAAACCATTTTTCTGTCCTCTCTCCATATGAAGTGAACACCTCTATTTTTCAACATTAATTTATTCACAACCAGCCTTTGCCTGTTGTTTGCATGACAGTATTGTCCTGAAGGCCAAGCAGCAGCTATCTTCTTCCTGATGCTTGCCTTCATGTTGCATGTATGGATAGAAACTCTGTCCTGTCAGCCTTCATGGTGCCTTGCAGAGCACACTGAGCTCTCTATTTCCACAGTCCTTTTCTGTCCCTTTCCAGTCTGCGTTCACCTGTTTGACCATGGGTGACTGGCTCTTCTGTCGTAGTGTCCAAATCCCTTGGAATGAAGAGTGCTCTTAAAAGATAAGCAAATGCTTAAATCAATGGACAAAAAGGCAAAGGACAGTCAGACATTATGATTGCCATGTTGTAAAATGTTCCGACCTTGACAACTGAGAGCTGGTCTCTGGCACCATGTGTTCCCTGTCCCTTGCAATGCCAAGTTTGTCCACCTCTGTGGCTGCAGAAATTAAGCTTTATCCTGAGTTTTATTTCCCATTATAATGCACTGGGATAACGACAAGGTCGTTTGCTGCAACTCAGTTGGCAGGGCAATAATTTTCAGTTCAGAGCCAGACTGGAATTTCCCCTTCTTCACTGTGGTGAAGAAATACTCTCAGATTTCCAAGAGACTGCTTTGTAGGAGAAACAATCCACCTGTATGAGGATGGATAGTCAAGATCTATCCACAATATCTAATCCTGCTCTTAAACTCAGCAGGAGCTTACACTTTGGGGAAAAAACAACCAGTATACACCTATGAAATAACTGACAAATAGAGGCACTAATGTGGACAAGCCTGACACTGAGATTTGTTAGGGTCTGGATAACGTTTCCCAAGGTTAATGATAAAAACACCATCCATCACTTAGGTCTTCTAAAGTAAGTCAAAGCACTAGAAAAAAACACTTTAGGAAAACAATGCTCCATTATCAGGAAGATGGGCTGGATGAGCTGATAAATCCTTTCCATCTCTGATCTTTTGTTCTACTGAGAGCACTGAGAGGTGCTTTTTCCAGGGTGAGATCTGCCAAACATGGCTGTTTGGGAGGAGTAATTTTATTCTGGACAATTCTGAAGTGATGTTCTCATAACTGGTCCCTTACAGAGAATATTTTTTCTGTATCCTTTACTGAGATATTAATATTCTCTGTTGTAAATATTTGAAAATGTCTTCAAAAATGCCAACATGTTCTGTTAGTTCCTTACCAGAAGACCATCAATTTTGCTAACAAATTACAAGATTTAGTTCTATACAATACCTGCCCATCTATCCTTATCAGTGCAGTAAGGGGAATAATGGACAAATAGACACTTGTCAATGATAGTATTTGCTAGGGAATCAGTGTAGAGATGAATTCATGGCATTCCAGCCAGCTCCTGGTTTTAAACTGGTGTACCAAAGTCATTCAGTGCAACAGAGTTAATCATTATTTGTACCTATATGAGAGGAAAAGGAGGACCTTGCCATGATAGTCATCCCATCAGCCAGCTCTGAAAACTGTCCCAACAGGCAGCCTATCAATAGACCCAGCACAGCATAAAACAGGTTTCTAGCAAAGGCTTTTAGGTGATTAACTACTAAAGGCAGCAGGCAGAAAAAATGGTTTCAGAAGAGGAAAAATAAAATGCTAGGTCCTTCTCTTGTCGTGAACCTTTGCCTTAAGAATAATCCTGAGAATGGTTCAGAATAATTCACTGTTACAGTAACGTGATGGAACTTAACAGCCTCATCTGTAATATCTAATAGAAAATTATCTTCCTGCTGCAGAATTGTAGGGGTGGTTCAAAAGTCCTGAAGAAAGGATAATGTTTTCCATTTAGTACTTTAGACTTTTTTGAGTAATTTTGATAGATCTCCATTATATTGTTCTATTATTTCCAAAGTGAATTACTCTAGGAATCTAGGTGGTTATTTTCAAAGCAATAGCAGTCCTTAACATAAAAGGCATCAAGAACCAGACAGGGCTGAGATACAGCTGTGTACATTGTGACTTTTTTCATCTGGAATAAAAGATTTCCCCATGCATACGGCTGTGTTTACTGATTTGCTTCTATAAAAAACATAAAACAAACTAACAGTGAGACATCATCTTTGCCTGGATTGGCAGAGCTAAATCCCGATTTACACAGCTGGCATCCTTTAACACAGCAAACTACCCACACTAACACTTTCCAGCCTACTTGTCAGAGATTTGTTCCCTGAACATCATTCTCATCCTTCTTTTTCCCTTTGTCCCATTTATAAGTATTTACTTCATACTAAGTGCCACAAATCCATGCTCCTCCTCAACTATATCAGGGA
>NW_009626901.1:34582-60065 GCF_000690535.1 Cariama cristata
AAAGAGGAATTCCTTTAAAGTAATTTTATTGTCTGCCAATAACTTGCCATAACTGGGTCCCGACAGATTTTCTTACTGGCTTTGTAACCCTGTGGCAGCCTGCCACAAGCCCGTTTAAGGAAAGAGCACAATGTTTTGGGTCTGCAGACAGGAAAAGTCTCTGCCAGACCCACTGATGACAGAAGGAACCCAGATCCTCTTCCTTACTTCCAAAAAGCTAAGCGTGGTGACTACATGGCAACACATCTGCCAGATAGGGCCCACCTGAACATATCACATCATGCACAGTCATGCATGACGGTGCTCAGACTTAGCGACTAAGTGCACATAACCTTATAGGTATCATTCGCAAATACCTCCCCCAGCTCCCATGGCAGACAGCGAAGGGCCTGTGAATGCCATCTCTATTATCCATGCTCGAAATATCTCTGCAGTGTGTTGCTGCTTCGTCCTCAAATTAACTACACACTAGGCTGGCAAAAACTCTGGGCAACCTGAGATGGTATTATTTGCATGATAAGGAGGAGGATTCAGCAGCAATGCTGGTTTAGTGAAATCCCAGTCAGCACAACTTTGGGAAAAAAATATTTTTTCTTGCACCACTGAGTTCAATAAGCCAGTCACAGCACAGCCCCCCAGTCAGGCAGAAGGGAGGGACGGAGGCAGCACTTTCTGGTGCTGGCATTCCCCAACATGACCCATGACCCGAGATGCTTCTGTTGCCTGCTGTTCCTAAGGTCTTTATTTCTTCAACCTGAGCCTCTGATGAAGAAATCCACTCGGACTCTGCCTGTGTCTACATGCAGTTAACAGACAGTGAGGCATGGGGCAGGGTTTCCATGCTTCTGAGCTGGTAATGGGATGGACTGAGACACAGCACAAGGAATTTACTCTTCCGTTGCCCACAGTCCCGGCACTGCTCCCCAGCTGCTAGTAGGGCTCTGACACCACCCAGCACAAACAGAAGCCATCTCTCGCACTGAGCTGCAATCATATCTGTTACAGCAAAGGAGAATCCGCAATAAACCACAAGAACCCAATGGTTTATTTATCTGAGGATCAGGGATGAATGAAAGCCTGGAGTACCAAAGCTGCAACACTCCAATACACAGTGGCTCATTAACGGCAGCTACTACACCTCGAAATTGCAGTGTCTAGCCCCGTGCCAGCCTCGTCGTTACAGCTGTGACAGCACCAGGAGAAACAGCTGTTAACATCTCCGAAGGCAGAGCTGTAAAGCACTGAGATGTGTTTAATGTGACAGGGACATAGTAACACAGCACTCGTAAGGGTAAATCATGCCTCCCTCACCTCTTAGGGTGTTTTGAGAAGGTTGAGGAGGCAGTGTGTGAAGAAGGGGGATGGGAGCTCATCATGATCAGCCCTGGCACAGATGCTTTAAAGGGCTCTCATGAGGCCGGTCCTGGGCACTGTTGGCAGTTGCACCACCATGGTGAAGGATGACCATCAGGACTGGCCCCGAAGGCTGCGCTCGAGGTTTAGGGCAATGGCGCAGGCTTGAGTCCAGCATTCACCAACATGGCCAATGTAATGGAGTTTAAGAGGAAAAAGTGACATAACCTTTCAATTCTTGTTTGTGGTCTGTGTTCCCTCTTCTGAGGGAATTTTGGCCAGGACAACATGGAAGGTGGCAGCATCCCTGCCAGGGATGAGGCTGGAGTTGGTGATACTCTGCCACAGAGGCATCTGTACTTTGTACAGATGGCCCTGGCCTCCCTGTAGATGGAGTGAGATTTGCAAATGAGCCCCATGGCAAATTTTTCAACAATGAGGGCTGTGCCAGCTGCTTTCATCTAGCAGAGGCCTGACAGCACCAGCAAAGCCAAAAATCTCTACACTCCCACAGAAATCTTTGTCTGCCCCTTTTAGCAAAATCAGTGGAAGTGATATCAGAATTCCTTTTTCTAAAAAAATATTTGTCCCCAAGACACTGGAAATACATATTTATCTATGCCTATTTTAACTCCAGAGTTTACTTCTTAGCATTGAAACCTACCATTTGTCTTCCATTTCTATACACTGTGCTACACAGCTGACATATTGCTAACCCCATGCCAAAGCACAAGCTGTAATAATGCTATCAGACCAGCATTTCAGAGATTTTTTTTCTCACTAACCTGTGTCTGACCTTTAATTGATAAACAGCAAAGTGGATCTGATAGCAGGGTGATGCAGAGGCCTTATATCTCTCTATAACTTCAATTGATTGCCCCTAAAATTGAGATAAAGTGATACAAGACCACAGTATCTGATATAAGAAAACACATTATTTAGCACATGAACTGAATACTGAGGCAGAGCACAGGAAGGTTAGACAAGCGGAAGAAACAGGAGGGAATGTGGAACAAAATTCTCTGTGTTGAAGATCTCAGCCGGTCTATCAGAATTCGCCATGCAGTTGTGTACAGATTAAAAACATCTTGTTTGATTAGTCTCAAAGCTTACTACTGAATTTAGCCACACAAATCATTAATTTCAATGAGCATGTTAGTGGCTAACTACCTGTGTTGACTCTGAAAAATTTAGAGTCTTGATATTACATTTTTCTTCCTATGAATTTCTCTTGGACTGAGAGCAGTGACAACGAAGAAAAGTGCTACTACATGTACGGGTTTATCTGAAGGTATGCCTAATGCAGTGATTTTTTTTTAGCTGCTACCGCTGTTATTAAGAAGATGATGAATTTAGAAATATTGCTATAAATAGAAGGCCATGCTCATGACCATGTGCTGTGAGTCATCGCTGTTAATTATTCAGATGTCTTTTCAAAGATACCTGGGGATTTGCAAAAATGAACAGTTGTAGAATTAACGTTAGTTATTTAGCATTGTTATTAACATATATGTATGTATATAGATATGTATCCATTTAGTTTTCTCCTGTTCATAGCTTCTTTGTGTTAATAAAGAGAAGGAGTTGTATCACATGTTAGAAGTGGCTAGTCACACGATACAGTGAATAATGAACAGTGTGTGCAAACCAGCTGACAAATCCCCCATGCTAAGCTTTATTGTATGCAAACTATTTGTCAGGTGCCTGTGACTAACAGATTGATTTTTCTAGAAATCATGACCAGTTAGTGGACAGCTGACTAATCAAAAAAGAGACAATATTTTTAATGCATGTTCTTAGGAATAAATTGCTTTCACAGTTTTATTAACTACCATGATCAAACAGGGGGGTGTTTTCCTTCTATGCCCATTAATTGTTGGGTCTGGCGTTTTTTTAAGAGCATAGCAACAATGTACAGATAGTAAGAGTGAGACTGTACAGGAGTAAGCATCCACTTTGAGACTGGTTATATCAAACCAAGGATAGCCTCAGAAATCATTACTTTATTTGAAAAGTAAACAGTACAGGGAATATCCCCAGCCTGGAATGGAGTTGTTAAATGATTACAGTAGCTCCTGGCTTGATTTAGATCTGGGGCAACTAACACCTTCCCAAACCATTCCCAGGTGCAGCTCAACAGTTAGCACCAGCCAGGGATCATTCCTAGCAGGTTTTGTACATGGAACCACGTAGTTTCAGAGGGTTAGGGACCAAGATATCTGCAGCATGGATGTGAAATATCCCACATCAGTTGTTCTCACTGCCTAACAATACAACACAATCAATCTACTAAGCTTGATGTAACCACTGTGCTCAGGAAAGCTGCTCACTGTGCAATAACTCCTCTGCTTCCCAGACAGGTGGGACACCACTTTCTTCCTATCTTCGTTCCAGGCCCCTGGGATGGTCGTGGTTTCATCTGCACCTTCATCTGTCCTTGCCTTCTTGCTCCCTGTGGGTAGGAAGTTGGCTTGGTCTCTTGCTAAGCTGACATTCAGCCCCACAGTTCAGCACCTGCAGATGTTGCCAGGGGGACTCTGTGCAGCCATCCATCTCGCTGTCAGTAAAAGGTTTACTGTCTCCTCTTTCCAAAACTTTGTGGCTTCCAATTTATATCCCCTTGTTTCTCAAGACTAATATCCAGTATGGTTTTACAAATCAATCTGGAATCTACCAGCACCTTATCTCAGTCCTAAAGTGCCCCCACTGAATGCAGCAAATCACCAACTCGTCTTCACTCAGCTCATTAGCTTCAGCAGGCACAGATCACCTCTGTTTTGCTCATTATTTCCCCTTGCTACCATCCCCATAGCAAATGCCAGGTTTCTTCCTCCAGAGTACAGCCTAGCTGGGCTTTATCTCAGATGTGCCAATATCAGAAATAAATGATAAAAATCACAAATAAGCAAAAGCAAGGCTGTATTGCCTGCAATTAGCTATTGCTGTGGTGTCTGATAAGTTGTGTGGACCATGCACACAATGAATAGCACTGTTTGGCGGCGCAAAGTTTCTCTGAGATCAGAGGACAGCCAGTGCTCCTGATCACATGATTCAATAAGGAATTTGCTGAAATCCAAGACCAGTTGCACTAAAATCCTCAACTTTCTCAGTGTTTAAAAAAACCCAAACCTCCTCCTTTCATAGTTGTAGGGTACATGTTTAGCATGCACATCCAGAGGGTCAGAATTACTTTTGCTGCACAACATCAGTGGCACTCAAGGTGAAGTATGATGTGTAAATGCCAAATTCTCCCTTCACCTTCCCTTCTCAGCAGCATTTCTTCTTCTCCAGGACAAGCAGAGAGGATGCAGAAGGGGAGGGGATCATGCAGTTGTGGAGGTCTCCATGCACATACAGAAGGAGGAAAATCAGCTCTCCTCACTGCTTGGATTTCTTGCCACGTCTGGCCACGCTCTGAGAGCTCAGTTAAGAAAGGTCTGATGTACTATGGATGTAACAAAGCCTTTCCCTCACACCAGTTGCCCATTTCTTTAGCAGGACTGATTTGAATCCCTCCCTGCACTCAGTGTAAGGGAGACCACTGCGCTGCCCAGTACTTGTTTACCCTGATAAAACTTCAGAGAGCCTGAAAGCACACCTGCCTCCTCCTCCTGGTGCACGCTGTAAAATGACTGTCATGACTGCTGGAGATGTTGGCAAAAACAGAGCCTCTACAAAGAGCCATTGTTACCCAGCCAACACAGATGCAATGTTTTGCTTCTTTACAGCTCACGTTAATCAACAAAATCCATCAACCGACTAATTTATGCCTTTCAATGGGTAACAGGAAAAGCAACGTGTCTTGTTTAATCCTCTTCTATAAGTAATGCCAGTGGGTTTAGAGCAATAATCTCCCATATATAGAAATATCAGGTGCCAGGTGTCCCCATAGCAGCAGGCTGGGGAATGCTCTGAAGCGACTCCCTTTCCAGTGCTTGTGCAGAGCCTCCACATTCAGAGTCATCGCCAGAGGAGCTGCTTGTCTTTGCCAAGGTAGCTCCCACAGGCTTAGTACAAAGAAGCACCAATAAAAGCCTAATGCAGGAGTTTGCGCCCCTCTGTGTCTTTTTTGTGAGCAAAGCAACTGACCTAAGAGCTGGTACTCATTTCCCTATGTCTTTGAAATCCATGCCATTGAGTAGGGCTAAATTCTCATCTTGACATCCTGGAGCAAATTTGGAAGGCCTCCATGAAAACTAAAGGGTCATACTTGCCTTACATCCTTATTAAGGAGAATAGAATTTCTCTCCTGAGAATTTTATAACATATATAAGAATATTATAATCTTTCTTTTTTCTTTTATTTCTTCTTCTTTTTCTTTCCTTTTCCTTTTCTTTTTTTTTTCTTCTTTTTCTTTTTTTCCTTTTTTGGTAACTCTAGGCATTTGGAATCTTCTAGTAATTTCTTCATCAGAACAATTTAAAGGAACCAAATCAGTCTGTAAGTTGCTACAGATTGTTGCTATGAATTATCCCAAAGCCTTTGTGACAGCATATTGACTGCTTTAAAGTCAAGTGAAAATAGATGCACAGCTTAGAAGAGCCATAAAAAACCCTCTACAAGAGCAAAGAGATTATTCATCTATACCAGTTAAAAATGTAGCTTGTAGGTACATGGGTATGATTAGTGAATAAGTGCAGCTCTGACAGTTTCAAAATTGTGACACATACACGCAGCCAACTGTCTGCCAATTCCTTAAATAAACTAATTGTCTAGAAGGAAGCTTTTCTGATTAGTAACAGAAGATTCAGGTAAGGTTTGGTTTTTTTTTTTTTTGTGGGAAGGCATAAGGAGTTGATTTATAGCCAGATTTTGTAACACTAACCAAATCAAGGCATTGTTTCAAATATTTATTAGAATTGTTACTGCGGCTATATCTTTTTTCCACAGTAAGCTGTTTTGTAATTTATGATTTATAATTGTATAGATTCTCAATGTGCTGTAGCCAGACTTTGTTCCTCTCTCTGCCTGTGGACTCAATTGGTTGCTATCTCTTCCATGCTAGATTAGTGCTTATTAGTTCTGATAGATGTTATCCTTTCAAGTTGTTGCTAGTTTGACTATGGATCTGGGTTAGGAGGAAAATGTTTATTGAAACCAGAGCAGATTTTTAACTCTCATGGCCATCGCTGGTTGTGAGGCTGCTCTGCCCACCAGTGCTGTGCCGCTGATGAAACTGGCACTGAGCAAGGGTCAGTCTGCAGTTGCTCCAAAGCAGTTATTTCTAACCAGCCTCTACAACCCAGCCTTGCCAGCTGGTGAGTTACTTTTTGGCTAACGTCTGAAAGCTGTTCGGCAACCTCAGTGAAAAGCAACCAGCCCTTGTGAAGTCTACTCTGCCTACAAATGTCCTCTCAGTTACACCTGGCATGCCTATAAAACTGATGGGAGGCCTGAGATGAAGAGAAGAGGAAGGCAGTCCTGTCATTACTTGCATGGTCCTTTCTGCTTGGGGATGTGAATCAATGACTGGATCTCCTCTGCCTGCAGTGGGAACTCCAACATCTAATGCCTGTGGAGACACCCACCTGCAGATGTGGTCATCTGGAGTTGTCTCCCACCTCCAGTTTGCCTCTCTTATCAGGAGAGACACGGGGGCATCCAGGGATGGTTCATCCAAACCTGCTATCTAGGAGAAGTTGGGTGAACCACTGCCTGGAACTACCCGTGTCTGTGCGCTGACTCGAGAGGGCACCCAGGATGCCAGCTTAGAGTGGATACCAGTTATTACAGGGACAGAATTAGATGAGAGCAATCCTATCCCTGCAGTCCACTTCACCGAGTACCCCAATAAAAGCTGCAGCCAGCACCACCAGTTTCAGAGGGAAGAGGCAAGAGATTTGCCCAGAAGGAAGGTTCCTACCTGTCAATATTTGGGGAAAAAATTTATGACTTGCATGAAGATTAGGTTTGAGCCTTTCTAAGGCAACTGTTTGCCATTAATACTGGATATTGCTGTCTTCTGTACAAACAATCTGTTTCTGAATTTCATGACACTCTTTAAAGTTTATATCTTATGGTAATGAGTTCCTCAGGCTAATTGTGCATTGTCTGAGGAAAATATCTCCTTGCATCATTTTTTCTGAATATATTTGTTATACCAATTAAAGGACTTCACATCCCATAGTGTTTTCTTTAATATTACTACTAGTTTGAATTCTGTGGGTTGGAGATGGCTGTTGCATAGATAAGAGGAGTTGGCTAATTACAGGACTGGAAATAAGGAATTTATGAGTTCCTTAAAGCTCCTCTAGTATCAGTTGCCCAGGAAAGGCTCTTTATTAAGCATTCGTTTTCCTCGCTGTTTTGCTCAATCTGTACTAATTCTACATACACATACATGTACTTTTGTGTCAGCACCGAACAAGGACAGGACCACCAGGCACTGGCGGGTGCAGATAGCTTTTTCCTCTGAAGTCCATTTACCAGTTGGATTTACCAATGCAGGAAGTTTGCCTTCCAAGGAAGAATCAAAGCTCTGTCTTTCTTTGATCTGTGGGTTTACTGTTAAACTGACCACACTGACACCTCTGAAGAGCTGGGATATCCTCCCATGAAAGGCCCAGTCTGGTTCCGAGAGACTGCAGTGAGAACCAGTTCAGCTGGTTCACTGCCACAGATTAAACAGAGACTGCTATTTGTTTTCCTTCACATGAATGTGTTTAGCGGGGCTCAGAATCAATCAGGAAAGAGATGTTTGGAACTAAAATACAGCTTCTTTCTTTATTTGGTTGTGTTGGTATTTTTGTGTTAGAAAAAGTCTTTTGGCTTTGAAACCTGGCTGCCTCAGCTATAAAAGTATATCAGGAGTGAATCTGTCAGAAAAAAAATAGACATTTGGCAGGGAAAATTTTTAAAGTAAGACATAGTAATTAATCTTGATTAGGTTTATTAGGGTTGCAAGAAAGGTAACTATTTATTCCATGCATTCTTTAGAGGAGTTTACTTGCTGTGTGCTCTGGTCTGGTTTTGTTTTGCTTCTCCTAGCTTTCTAAGCTTCAATTTATGTGACACCAGTCAATTACCTAAATGTGCTGCCTTAACCTTTCTTTGTGCTGATCCACTCAACAGCAGAGATAGTCACTCTGTGATAGATCATTGTGCTTCCAGAAGGGTTGTTGTAAACCAAATGATGCTGCATTGTGTGTTCCCTTCAGCATCTTCTGGCATCACTGATAATGGGCTATCACTTTCCCTGGGCTGCTGGTATCTCTGCCATATTTAACATTTAGGCAGATAATCTTTGGGGCAGGGTCATACACCTAGAGTTGCCAAAGGCACCGAGGGGTGGTTCTGCTTCATGTTAAGCAGTGAAAACTGAATAGCAACAACCTCTGAATTTAGATTTAGAGCCCATGAGTGCTGAATAAGCTTCAGGAAGTTGTGGTACTGCCCAGCTCACAAAAGGTCTGTACCCCAAACCAGCTCCTAACGCTGGACAAAAGCACATTTCAGTTCCCTCTGTGCCTGTATGAATCTGAATTGAAGAGAGACATATCTAAAGCTGACATCTCTAGAGTGTGGAGGTGTCCAAGAGGGACATTGCCATTGGCATCCGCTGTCTGGTGCTCCAGCCCAACAAGCCTGACTACAGTGTGGGAACAAAGGACAACCGTGGCTGAATTCTCCAAGCTGGTTAGGAAAGCACAGAGACAATCAAGAATCTGAGGATTATTATGGCTTATGATTGTCACAAAACCTTGAAAACACAACTTGGTTTTCATTTATCTGCCAACTTGACTTTGGAAATCTCAAAGCACATCACCCATAGGAAATAACAAACTGAGCTTGGTTTGGCTATGGTAGCCAAAGCAACATTTACAGCAGGTTTCTTATCAGGACCCAGGCTGTCTCCCAAAACTCAGTCTCTGGGCTTAGACTGATACCAAGAAATCACTGTGCAAGACCTTTGCCATTCCTGAAAGATAAGAACGGGGAAAGAGCCAGCAAATGAGTTTGTTCTGGGGCCTCCAGCTGATATTTCTTCACTGTTTGATCGAGAAAGGGAGTGCAGGATAAGCAAAAAGGCAGGTTTGCCTGTCAGTAGTGACTGGAGGAGGATTTTTGGAGGAGCATACGGGCTAGTTTCCTCCCCTCACATTCCTGTCTCTGTTATGGTTTCAGCAGCTCAGACAAATGGTCAGATACACTTGAGTGCACAGCCCTGCAGTGCAAAGGGGATGCTGCCCTCTACTCTTGTGTTTAGGTATTTCCAGAAGGAGGAGAGGACAGGAGGGAGAAAAGACATAATAACGTGTGAACTGCTTTTCTCTTTCTTTTTTTGCTTACTGAGTCTTTGTTAGAAAAGCTGTCAGCTGTACACCATGTTATGCCAAACAGCTTTGCAAATCCCCTTGCATGGACAGCAAGGTCCTGCTCCAAACACTGAGAAGATCCAACCGGAGCATTATGATCAGCTTTCCTCAAAAATTGATCATGATTTGCTCAAAATTGTAGTGCAGGCACCATTGCTTCAGCCCAAGTTTTGGCTTTGGTCACATGCATGAAACCTCATAAGGGCTGTATGACTGTAAATGAAGGCAGGGCTTGGCCAGAAAGGAGATCTGCAAAAGAGACCACTGCTAACTTCATGTGACTGACTGGGGTCAACCCTTGGGTATTGTACAAAGACATTGCAATCCTTACACAACCTTCTGTGTGTGCTCTGAACTCACAAGCAATTTGTGAGAGGTACACGTCACAGGTGTCTAAAAACGCAGATGTCGTGCAATGAAGTTTGAATACGCTTTTGTGCTCAATAGTGACTGGAAATAAAGAGGGGATATGTGCCATTCTTCTTGATTTTAGTTTTCTTGGCGAAGTAAGGTAAAAAGTCAGGTGTCAAATGCAAACAAGGGTTATTTCCCCATGCTTTTCCCCTTAGCAGCTGAGCACTGGGCTGACACTCGAGTGAAAGGACAGGCTCCGTTTGCCAGAGAACTAGTTGAAATCTGAAGTTATTCAGTTGAAACCAATAAAGAAACTGGGATCAAAATCTGGCCCTGTGCCTGGCTGTGGACTCCTTTCTGAACAAACTAAAGAAAAAAATATTTGTGGATTGCAGACCACGTCTGCAGCAGAAAGTGGAATTTGCCAGTGAAGCAAACTACTCATTTATAGAGCTTTTGAGCAACTTGCTTTCAGATATTTGCAGCGCCTTTAAATAAACTCCTAAACTGTAATGAGCTTATGTGTTAAATGAACAAGTGTGGAAATTAGGACATGAGATATTTGCATAGTAGCCAGGAGATAATTATTGGTGAGAGTCCAAGCTGAAGAATGGTATCTATTGTTTCCAGCAAACTAGTTTTCATAAAACAACATGAACTTCCTGTACCCAAAACACTCACATCAGCAATGCCTACAATGATATGTAGCAAAACTACTAATGAATCAAGTAATGGGGGAAAAAACTCAGTCCTAGACAAACTGTGAAGGATTAAACTTAATCTGCAGTATATCTGTATGTTTAAAAGGTCTCTGTACTGTAGATCTTTCTATCTAGCATTAAGTAAGTGCAAATATATGCTATCGAAAGACACTGGATTTTCATTTCAGAATGACTAGATTTCATGCATATCTACACACATGCAGAAATGTAGACATTAATTAATGACCTCCTTAGGTCAGGAGGCCTGCAATAGCTAGGGACTCCATTAGAAGGCATGACTATGAATAGTTCAAGGTTTAGTCTAACAGAGTTGGCTTGTAATATGCACTAGGTGATATAATTAGTCAGTAGCAGAGGAATTCATCCTTAGTCTGGCACCATGTGAGTCAGTTTTCTTAATGTGAAATGCAGCCACCCAGATAGAGATCTCTGAGACCATTTTTTGTTTGGTGAAACAATAATTAACGCTGCATGAGGAAAAAAAAAAAGCTAAAAAAGCAATGATGGCAAAGTGGCAAATGCCACAGGAAGTTTTAGGTCAGTAAGCAGGGAGGACAAGCCTGTCAGATCTGCCTCATTTGTAAGCCTAACCTCTTGACTGTCAAAAAAGATGCTCTTCAGTTGTAAATTTCCTGGGGAGGTAAGGAAATGGAATAATGGAACTCAGATCAGTATTTATACTTTAAGTCACATGGAAGTTGGGAGGGTGTCCTGGAGAAGAAAAAAACATTATTTGCTTTGTCTTACATTTCTCCCTATGCGTCTGCCCTGGGCCGCTGCTGGAGACAGGTGCATGGGCTGTGTGCACCTGAGGCTGACATGCTCTG
Organism: Cariama cristata; assembly: GCF_000690535.1. Classification (NCBI taxonomy): domain Eukaryota; kingdom Metazoa; phylum Chordata; class Aves; order Cariamiformes; family Cariamidae; genus Cariama; species Cariama cristata. The sequence goes on from NW_009626901.1 coordinate 46,154, forward strand.
CTCATCCTTATGTTCCCATGACTCCTTACAAATAACAAACTGCTGCAAAAATGGTGCTGACTGGTTTCAGTGACAAAGATCCAGAGGGCCAGGTTACACCCAGTTACTCTGGACTTATATTAAATCAACTTAACCAGAAATCATGGATCAGTGTCTTAAACAGGTTTATGGACACCAGGGACTCCACTCCTGACTTTCCTAAAACTCTTCATGAATTCACCAGGACCTCTGTGACAGTGGGAATGCAGAAAGGTGTTGAATGTTTGCCTGAATGCTCTTTTTGTCCTCCCTGTCAGTCTGTGTCACACTAGCAGATGCTGGGAGCAAAAGGCCAGGCCCCATGTGGTCTCAGCTACAGTAGCTCCATGGCAGCAAGCAGAGCAGTGCCACGCTAAATCACTTCACAGATTGTATCATCAGGACTGGAGAGGATTATTATATGTGCAATTTTTTTTATCCTGCTGGTCAGAAAGACTCCCTGATTTTTCTTTATGTTAGTTTCCTCTTTCTTTTTTACTCTTTCAAGGTCATATTTTGATAGGAAACAAGTGGACAGATAATTATATGATATGTGTGGCAGAAGAAGGCAAGATCAGAGATGCCGTAATATGGCTGTACACAGAGGCAGAATATTGTTTTCCAGCAAAACTGGTGTTGCTATTTAACCCTGCTTATCTACTCTGCCTTCTCCCACCAAACACAGACATCTTCTCCTCACAGTCTTTTCATGTCTGTCTTTACTCACTGCCATCTTGCAACGGCTCTGGGAAAAGCACTGTCACTGCCTTTTAATCCGCTGCGAACTGGACAGAGGTCCAGAGCCTCAGAGGCACACAGGCAACTACCTCTACTTTTGAAGAGCCCTTGAAGAGTCACACAAGACATGTCTACACAGAGTAATAAGAAGGGTTTGGGACAGCTCTGGGAACTAATCCCAAGTCCTCCAATACCTGAACAAGTGCATGATTCATCCTGCTTGTCAGGTTCTCATAGAGGTGGCCCCTTCCCGGGGACTACCCAAGGGTCAGCCCCTCAGGTTGTAATTGCAGTGAGAAAATAATTCATTAAAGATGGGATGGCTGCCTCATGTGCAAGGTAGCTGTACAAGTAGGGGAAGGAAGGAGGCAGCAGAAGGAGGTTTTTCCTCCTTATCTACTTGTTCCCTGTTAAGGTTTACAACTTAAACCGCTTTAGGTCAGGTTGAGCCTTTTAGACCTTAACAGATATTATGAATCTTCTCCTTTTCAGATATGAAGGTAGGAGAGTAAAGCACACATATCCACCCAACACAAAGTTTCGGTGCTCTGGCAGACAGGTTTCAGTGACTATTATTATGGGAAAGGTGTGTGGGTGTTTGTCTCTGTGTGTGAGTGTGTGTAGGAGAGTGCAGCACAGAAATATAATAAGGAAAACTGAATAATCTGCATAACTCAGCTAGAATAAACTGACTAGGATGAGAAGAGGGTAGAGAGGGTCCCAGAACATAGGAGTTGGGCTGGGGGTGCTGAGCTGGGAGCAGAAACAATCTCTGGTTGCTCCCATGCTCAGGGATAACAGGCTTAGTACATTCTTGCAAATACACTGAACTGCATTCAAGATCCCTAGCCCCAGTTTCTCCTCTTAATTAAAACTGCATATAATAGCCAAGACTCTGGCAGTCTATACATATCAGAATGGATCAGACTATCCTTCATGTTTCTATTTCAAAATGAATGTATCTAAGCATGTCATAACGGGTCGAGTTGGTGATTTACTATTTTATCATCCCAGTTCATATCTAGATGCTAATTTCTGCTCTTCAGTTATTCAACCCAGAAAGAGCACTGACAAGGTTTTCAAAGAGACGGTCTTGGGAGAGCCTTGCCCTTAGACCATCAATATCTCATCTTCTGCACCATGCAAGTACTGTACTCAGAAGGACAGACAGGAAATATCTGTTCTTCCTCATCCCTCTGTGCCATAGGGAATCAAGCGGTGCAAACCTGCATTCCAGGCCCTTTCATTGAAAACCATCTCTAGGAGACTTACCAAACTGGGCTGCTTCTCCAGCGCCTTAGGCAATTAATGCAACTTGTTTACATTCCTACGGATCCCCCGCCAGCAGTCTCTGACACACACGCACACAAACACACATATTCAAATGGGTTTACTCTCCTATCACTTGATGCATAAGGATGGGCAGATGGAAAAAGACAAAGTGTTAAGAGATTGTAGTGATGATGACAGTCATGGATCTACTGATGTCAGGGGATGATACCTGGCACAGCTGAATACAGCTAATACATCCTGCTACATTGCATTGGAGACATGGTAAAGATACATGTACACGAAATAATATCATGTTCTATGTAAGGATATTTCATCTGTTTGTGGTGTAGCAAAACCAGTAAACTAGGCAAACCCTCTAAATGGCTTGTAGACAGCTTTGTTGATAAAGAAAATGGCATGGAAGTGCCTTGTAAATTATTGATATCACATATTGCATGTGAACTTTTGACATGGCTGTCTCCCTGCTGTCGTTCACTGCATGCCATAATCCCTTCCTTTCCTTCCAGATTTCAATCTGTTCCATGTAACCCTTGCTATTCCTCCAGCAAGGGAATTCAACAGCATCATAGCTTTTGTACAAGAGTTGCATTTTATAAATCATTCCTGCAGTTAGCCTTCTGGCAAGCAACCACTTAACATGTTTTAGCCTCTCACATCGATTCTCAGGTGTTTGCAGGTCTCAGCCTCAGTAACAGGATACTGTCTTTGGATAAAGAACAAGAAGACACTGAAAAGTGGAGAAGCCAGATCTCCAAGAATCTTCAGGTATGAACAAATTTTTCAGAAGAGCTCACCTCTCTTTAAGGCCCTGTGCAGGTGTCAGATGTTCAAAGTGCCCAATGCCTTAATAGCTCCCACTATAATCATTTGAGGTAGAATTTAAAAGCCCATGTGTTGATTTATTTGGAGCCTCTGGACTCAGTAGTGAGAGTTGAGCCCCCTGAAAAATCCAGCTGTATTTTATCAGCAAAGCTGACTAAAGGACAAGGAAAGAAACTAAAAAAGAAAGGAAGAAAAAGACCTAACATGGAAACTTCCCTTGTTACCTTTTCTGTTTTAATTTGCTGGGAGCTGCATCAAAATGGTACTACTAAGGAAAAACATTGACTGGAAATTTTCTATCAACATTTGAATAAGTGAAAAAATGACTTGATAGTTTCCAGGTTAATGCATAGGTAGTTGTGTTGACTTAAAAATTTCATCTGAGGCAAAATTCAAGTATTGACTTCATTTGAAGCAGGAATCTTAAAGGCCACCATTGATTGTTGCAACTGGGATTACCTGGCAGGGTTTATATCGTTGCTTTGCTTCCCAAGATGAAATTATGTCAGCTGGTTTGGCTGCAGGCTATTCTAAATAATTTGATAAATGCCTAAGTGCTACTTACTATGTTTTCATTGTTGTACACAATACAGCAGACTGACCAAAAGATAACAGGGGCTCAGACCAAAGAACAAAGTCCAAAGAACCACTAACCATCTGGTATCAGTTTGATAACCAAAAGATCGCATGGCATGAGTTTGATAACCAGGGTTATTGCTACCGCTCTTGTCCCAGAATGCTATGCCCCAAATTTACAACATTTATGAGTGTGAATATAAGATTCTTAGATTATACTTAGGGTAATATAAATTCATTTGGTACAGAATTTTAATAATTTCTCTTATATGCACCATTGCTTCACATCTACATATCTTAAAATCAGCAGATGACCTTAAAACGGGGTAGCAGACAATCTAATGTTATGCTGCCTCACACCAAGGATACAAGTGACTGAGTGATGCTTTGGACATCAGTGGCTGAGCATCACCGATGGCCTTTATAAAACAAGAAAGGTCTGTTGGTACAAAACAAAATGATGACTTCTATCACCACTGCAGAGAAGCTGGAAAGGAATGGAAGTGAGAGAATTCCCTCACAATCCTGGGAAAATGGCTGAGGCAAGAAAAACTGGGTGCTGTAAATAACAAAAGTCTGAAACTCGGTTTTAAGTATTTTTGTGAGCAACATATCAGACAAATAGCTCAAGAGGTGTTCAGTGTTGCCAAGGTTAGTGAAATCCTTTATGATGTGCTGGCTACCATCTAGATGTATAATCTATAATGACTTGGGTGACCTGCTCATGCAAGCACATTTTTCTCCCGAGATTTAAGTGACAAGAGGGACTGCAGTAGATGACTGGTTATATCAGGAGAGATAGTGAAGTATTAATGTGGGGCTCTGCTGAAATTTGTGTGGGATGTAGCATGGTGTGTAAGTATAGATAACCACATTCAGGAATGCTGAATTCAAACTGGGATGGGCACAGAGAAGGACTCTTGATGTTACCAAGGGAACCTGACTTATTAGAGAGAAAAAAATACTGGAGGGAGTATCGCTGTCCCTACTAAGTCTGGCAGACAGTAGATGTCACTGAGGAATAAAAAGTACCTGAGAGACAGCCTGAGGCCCATGCTAAGGTGAGCACTAGGATGGCTACCAATCCTTGTCAGTAGCTAAGTGGCGTTGCCATTTCATTGTGGAGAACTAAGTTGCTCAGGTGCAATCCAGAGGTGGACAGAGAGCCACCAAAAGCCTCTGAAAGACTAATTCACTAGGAGAGCTCAAATTGCACCGAGTAGAGCTGAGAGCACAGGAGGGATGTCTCTCCTGCAATAGAGCCTGGGGGTGAGACAACTGACTAATGAGATGGAAACAAATCCTAGGCATTTTTCCACCAAAGATGGTGTAAATGGCGCTGTTATGTCCCCCAGCAGTGATGAAACCACCCTGTGATGATTCCACGGGTGGGAGCATTCTTTGCTTTAGCTGATGAGCAACGACCTCGCAATCAGCAATAGTGCCTGCTCCAGAAACAGCATGTGGTTTTGACCCAAAAAAGCCATTACATGAAATACACACACAAGCACTGGAAATAGGTCCCGGAACCCAGCACTGCTGTCCCAGAGCCCCATTAAATGGGCTACAGAATGAGGATCCTTCTGGCTTCAGAGATCATGAATTTGTTTTTTGCACAGTGGCCCAGCTTCAGCAGAGAGGAGTATAGTCCCACCAATATTACAGATCACGGTTGGTAGAAAAGTAGCCCTAGAAAATAAGAGCTGCAGCCCCTCTCTCAGGCAGATGAAGGTCTTGATCCCAGACTTGCTTCTTTCCCACATGGGTTCTAGCCAGCAGGCAATAGGCAAAATACAGCTGCAGATGCTTCCTCCTCTTCCTTCTCCACCAGCCATGTTCTCTCAGACAACATGGGGTTCATGGTCCAGTTTTTGGCCTGATGCAAATGGAGAAAGTTTGTTTTGTTCCACTGACCCACAAGAAGCCTGAGTTACGGCTCCTCAGACAGCTGCCCCAATCTGAGACACAGTGAACCAGGCTGTAGAGGATCCTGAATAGGCCCACAGTTTAGAGGGAGCTTCAGTCACTCAGTCATGCGAAACACTCACATCATTTATGGAGGTACCGCGATGTCTCAGCAAGGCAGCTGTCATGTGTTATCTGAATAAGGCCAGTTAATGACATGAAAACAAATAAATACAAACTGGATGGGAATAAATGTAGCATGTAAATAGAGGGAAATGTAAAAAACATTATCAAGTTGGACAAGATTCTAGAACGACATTTCAGAAGAATCAGGAGGAAAAAAAGGTAATTGATTAAAGGACAGGAATCAACACGTGATAACAGGAATATTGGACACACTGGTCCAAGGGTTTCCTTGTTCCTTACTGAGGGCTGCTTTTTCCATTGTTCTGCTCTTTTTATGCTTTCCTCTGTATCAGTGGGAACTTTCCTCACATCTTCTTACATCTCCCCTCCCATTCTACCCTGTTGTTTCTAGATGAACACAGAAACTAGAAGGTAGATATTTGTGCTAGCTACTTCTTCATTCAAATTACCTTTAAGCTCATTGAAAACTGAGGTCTAAATAAAGGTAGAATACAGCTTGAAGAGTTGTAATAAAAATGCCTAATGGCTTCTGCAGGATGTTAATTAATGTAGTTCATGAAGGGAAGATGGTTGATAACTCGGTGAGTATTTGAACCATTTCAACCCTACAAGAATTTAACTATTTTACATACTGTACTCTGTAGCAATCCCCCACTGGATTTCACTCTTTTAGCATCTATAAACTAAAGGCAATACATATTCTTAGCACATAAGCAATAAATAGGAAACATTCAAAAATACCAGATCTTATGGGATACACATTAGTTCCCACAATAAAAGAACACAAATCAAACCCAGCAGCTGAAGAGCAGATAAGTGAATGATTATTCTGAGCCTCTAATGAAATGATATTGTGAAAGGCATTAGATAGATTGATTAGAGCTCAGTTGACAGACAAAACTGCCCACTCTGTCTACCATTCTAATGAATCTACCTAGAACTGTTTCCTTGTGAGTGTGCACTGGTGTGTGCAACCATATGCATGTGTGCTCGTGTGCTTTGTTGCAAATTATTAATTGCTGTTCCTTTATAGTGTAAAAAACAGTCTAACTTGCAGAGCTTCATGCTTTAGACTTCAGTATAAATACACCTTCAAGGTTGGACTCCTGAAATGGCTCATTTTCAGTACATCTGACAGTTGTTTCAATTAACACATTTATCAGCGTATTTACAACATGCAGAGGGAAATAAAGATCCTGTTAAAGAACGAAGCAAGATGAATCAAGCTTCTCAGATTAAAAAAGAGGCAAAACTAAATCATTACCCCAAATTAATACTGAAGCTAAAAGCACAGTAAGAATAGAAATGGAGATTGGATATTTATACTGTTAAGGAGCATATTCAGAGAAAAAATAGTCAGGATTAAAAAGAAAGTAAGATCAAGATCTTTCACTATATAAATATCGGTTCCATTTGCTTGAGCAGAACCCTGCCAACAGCCATTAGATCTGACCTGCAATCTCAGAACCTGTGTGTTTCAGGTATACCTTGAGCCCAAAGTTTGGAAATTGTTCCTGGAAACAAAGTCCTGCATGTGGGCTGGAATAATTTCTGGCAACAGTACAGGCTGAGGTCTGGTTGACTAGGAGTAATCCCTGCAGAAATGGACCTGGGGTTCTGACGGACAAGGAGTTGAACATGAGTCCACGAACCAGCCTTACAGTGACAAATGCCAACTGCACAAAGGCCGCATTAACAACAGCACAGTTGACAGTTTGAGCAAGCTGATTTGCCCCTCTATTTTGCACATGTGAAGAGTACATACCTGGACTATTGTGTTCAGTTTGGGGCTTCCCAGTACAAGAAAGTTATCAACAAGCTAAAGCAAGTTCATCAGACCCAGTGAGATGGTTAGGGACCAAAGCATATGCTGTACAAGATGAAGATACAGAAGCTGAACTTGTTTAGCTGCAAGAAAAGAAGGCTAAGGGAAATCAGGTTAATATTTTCAATTACCTAAAGAGAGTTTGAAAAAGAGATGAAGCCACACTAAGAGCTGACAGACACAAGGTACAGCAGATGGAAATTAGAAATACCAATTAGCTATAAGGGAAAAATTCTTCACAGTGAGGGTGGTCAAACATTACAACAGAGACACAGAGAGGCTGTGCGGTCTCCATCCTTGGAGATATTCAAAGTGAGACAACTCAAAGGCCCCAAGGGACCTGATCTAACATTGGTGCCACCCTGCTTTGGCCTTTGGAAGTCCCTTTGAATTGTATCTTTGTATGATTTTTAGAAAAGAATAGAAATGAGGTGTAGGGAGAAAATCAGAGAAGTCACGCCACAAAGTGAGATCCAAAAATCAGGGAATATATAAGGCAGACATAAAAGAGGTGCCTAAGCTGAATACTAAGCCAGACCCAAAGAATCATCATTTGGTTATAATAGGCTTAACAAAGACAAACTTCATCTCCCTTTGGAAATCAAAGCCTTGCAGGCTTCTTCTAGTGAGGTAAATGAAGACAAGAATAACCTTGAGCTCCAGTCACACTGTACTTATTCATTGCTTATTTAAGACATAGCAACCTATTGTCTATTGCTGCAATTTGTATAGCTAATTATATAGAACTACAGTTACACATTGTGGCTAATTGCTGGAATATACATCCTCTGAAGCCATTAGGAATGTTACCACTGACTCATTTGACGAGTCTAATTTAGCCAGCTGAATTATCTGACTCATCTTAGTAGGCTCATCTCAGCAGGTTCTTCTAATGTTGCCCTTTGGAGGAGCCTGTCTCTACAGAGAGCTTGGGGAGACTAACCTAAAGGAGATGCCCTGTGAATATTGCCCTTTCTTTCCTCCTTGATAAAAACGGGGATGGTAATAATTGCCTACCTCCACGTTTGCTGTGCGAATCAGTTGATGTAAGAGCAATTTAACAACAGGAATACTAACATATCTATTCAATCTCCAGAGTATAAAAACAGTCTTGTTGAAGGATTGGAAGGATGAATTGGAGGAAGGATTGCTGACCATTAAAAAGCTAGCTTTTCAACAGTATCAATTAATATGGTGTTTTTAGAGCTGTCTCAATACCCTGGCAAAGAAACAGTGTTTAAGGAGGTCCAGTTAATTAAGGTTTGCAGAAACCAGTGTGAAGATAGGCAAAAAAACCCCTAATAAATATTGAACAAAGGAAGCTAATCTGTCACAAGATGGCTTCAATGAATGAGGGAGTGTCCTGACTTTTTCTGTCTGTGATTTATGGTCACTGAGTGGTTACACAGGTGCTCAGGGGGTTTATGAAGCATCAAAAATGTTCGAAGAAGCACATAAAATAAAACAAAAATTCTAGAATAAATTCAAGGCACAACAATGTTTGTGAGGTCAAATACAGCCACTGCAGCTGAGTTATATATTCTATACAATAATATGTTCTATATTCTTACATATTCTGTATACTCTATTCTACTAAAATAGATTTGTTGCTCTACCTTTATGATAAATGAATAGGAGAGGAGGAGAGACACCAATATTTCGTTTCTAGAACGGAATTACCACTTTGGGGAACAAGTGAGAAATATGGAGAAGAAAGAGTTACAGATAGAGAGAAAAGTATGAGAGAATAGGGTCACAGAAGATATGGTCAGTGGTGACAAAGACAGCTGACAGTGGAGTGCTGGTTGGGAAAAGATCATTAGTCACTTTGGTTAGCGCAGTGTCAGTGGAGCTGAAAGAAGGGATTAGGAAGGGTCTGGGATCTCCGAAGGTTGACTGTAAGTACTGCATTTAAGATGTGTAGGGTACAAAGCAATGGGTTTTGATAAATTAAAACTAAAGCAGGGCTATATTTTACAAAAAAGATGTCACTGAGAGGAGAAGGAGCATGAAAGAGGGAATGAGAACAGGATAAAAGGAAAACAGGCAATAGGTTGAGATGGTGACAGTAAACAAAGCAGTAGGGGTTAGATAAAGCAAGAGTTGCTGAAGGAAGGAACCACTGGTTTTATTATATCTGATATGCGGTATCTGACATGGAGAGGTATCAGTGAAATCTTGTGTAGAGAGCAAAGTGGAGAAGAGGGCTTAAGAAATGACCTGCCTCCAGGAATGCATGATGTAATTCACATGAACGAATCTCAGTAGGCTTCATCAGAGAAGTAAAATTAGGACAAGCAAGAGAAGAACTAAACTCAAGAGCTGAAGAAGGAAACTACCGTGGAAGCCTATTTAAATTACTGCTGGGACAGTTGTGCTGGAGCTACCTTGCTCTCCAAGACCTCCATGAACAACTCTTACCAGTCCTGTGCTCTGGGCAGCACCAAAGACCAGATCCAGCTCTCATGGCTGAGGCCATTGGGCTGCTTCTCTTTGTCTGAGGGGATGTTATGCAGCTGTGGGCAGTATCATGACTCAATGCAAGCATTTCCTTCAGGCTTTGAAAACACCGGAGTCATGGACATTCAGTGGAGATGGACATTATTTTACCTGAAGCCAGGCAAGTTTGGCACAGACAGGCTAGATGGTCAGAATGATGAATATCCTCCGTTTGCCATTCACTGTCAAGCTGTGTTGAATTGCTTCTGGTTATCTGGACAGCCTACTTTGCTAGGGTGTGCTTAAAGACAGTCGAGCCCGTTTTCAGATGCAGACAATAAAAAATACACCTATACTACACAGAAGAAGACTTCTGTGACTCATGCTGCAGCAGCCTAAAGGCTGTTTTGCCGATTTGCCAACTTGTGTGTTGGCTCTGGCAAAACGTAAGTGTCTCCCATTAGCTAACTTCATTACAGTCTATTCAGATCCCTGCATCCACTTAGGATCTCAGCACCATGGTTGCTCAACTTCCTAAAGTGCACCAGGGATACACACCAGTGTTTGTCAAGACAGGGCAGCTTTTCTAAAGGCATCACTGTGCACAGGCTTGAATGGGGTGTTATTCGTCTCTTTAAATTAGGTTGTCTCTGTTGGCTGGGTTCCCGTTACAGTCACTGGAGATCTGGTCAATACAGCCATAAGGCATCAGTCAGTTTATTCTGAAGTAGACACCCATATTTAGGTCAGATGAATCATGCCCTAGGTATTATGGATGGTATTGACTGGTTCTCCATAAACATAGTTGAAGCCCCAATATCTGCCTTAAAGGTAAACACTTATATTTTAGAAATCTCGAGTTCAAAACCAGCATCCCACTGTTGGGTCCATGCCACATGCCCCATAATAAGGGGGAGTAAGGTGACACTGGGGATCAGAGTGATAACCCAGGTCTTGGGAGGTTCACATAAGCTTCCAGGAGGAAGGACGAACTCACAGCTATACAAATGGTCCGAGAGCACCATTTCAGTCCTGACCTCACCACAAACTTAATCTGCCACCTCCTCTGTAACCAAGTCACTTTGTCTCTCTAAACCTTTGCCTCTCACATGGACAAAATGACATTCCACTTCCCAGACTGTTCTCTCACCTACTCCTAGGTGGTCGTACTGCATCTTACAGGGCTTAGGACATGCAATCTTGTATTTTGTTTCAAACCTCTAGTTGTTACTGCGATATGAGTAAATAATGGAGAAGCCACAATAGCTAGTCGGGAGAGCTTTTAGTCTCAAGAGTGATTGCCCTTTTAACTAAGAATAGTATGTTTTTATATTGGATTTCTTTCTTTTTTTATATGTTATTGTTGTTGCTGCTGAATAAAAGTGATTTATTTCAATCTGTTTTCTCTTGTTTAAAAACCAGAAGCTTAACCCTTGCTCTTTCCAGAGTAAAAGTAACCCTACAGGGTAGGTAATAAATATTTAAAATGGATAATTGAAGGAGGAAGGAAAAAAATCATGGCATGGAGGGATAGTAAGAATTTTATTTCATGGTAGTGACAGCTTCTGTGGTCTCTGTCATCAAATAACTCTGAACTCAGGAGGACTGCTGCATGCAAATGAAGTCAAATGAAATACAGGTGTCCACATCATGTGTATCATCTTCATCAGAGTGGCAGATCGGTTCCCTCAGCACAGAGGTCAAGCGGTTCATACTGAGTACTCCCCTCGTTAGAAGTGGTCCCATGAGGACAAGGTTAAGGCTGGTTAACAGCACAATGGGAAGAATCCTGCATTGCACCTTCCCTCACTGTCTTAATTTTGGAGTGGATTTCCTCCCTCGGTGCTGTCAGACCAGTATGCTCTTCCAATGATGGAATTTATTTTATCCATGTTTTAAATCACAGGAGAGAGGAATTGTATGCTGATTAGGTGAATAAGCTGTCACCATCTTACCAGGCAGCTACTCCACACCTGTCTTGAAATCAAATGCTGGGCCTGAGCACTGGCTGCAGCAGAGAAATGAGATACCAGCCTGGCAAGAGAGAACATCCTCCCAGAGCTGCTGCTTTTTGTCTTTGCTTCTCAAGAAAAAGGCAAGAGTTTGGCTGTGGTTTCCCCGTGCACTCCTGGTTGCCATGAGAGCCACTTCAAGTAACTATCCTGGTACTTTTTTGTATTTTCAGGGAAACTGAAGCACAAGTAAGTTGAGTATTTTCACCTTTCACTGGGAATTTGGCAGAGAAGGGAACTGGTCCTGGCTCTCCAAAGCCACACTAGAACTCTGGCTAGGGACCACCCTTACTTATCACAAGGATCCAGTCAGACTCGTGGTTATCCTCTTCTCAGAAGTGCATCAATACATACCCGCTGCTTATGGTTTTGCACCCCCAGCTTTTCCACAAGTTCTGAAATCCCATTGACTCCCCATCACAGGTCATGACTTTCCACATTCCTTAAAGCTCAATGAGACAAGAAATAACAAAGTACTTTGAGCAACAAAAGGCTGGTGTAACCTACAAGTGATTCCTTCCAGTGCAGAGTACAAAGTACACGATTGAATTACTTTTCTTATCTGATAATGGTGTAAATCACTAGCAAGCTACAAAATGATGGTGATTCTACAAAACAAAAAGGATTAAGTTAAAAAAATAGAGCATACCGCTGAGAAAGCTCTTCTCAAATGTTACTAATTTAAATGTTTTTTGTCCTCTAATTGTACTGAAAAACATATCTAAATCTAAAACCATTTTTGATACTTATGAATGGCTGAAATAAAAATTACTTTTACTAACAAGTGATTATGTAATATTAAAATGCCATTATCACATTTATCTGTTTACCAGCTGGAGTTCTAATTAAAATTTGCTCAGAACTCATAATAGCATTAGGTCATGTTATGCTTACAGCATTAAGCAATGATTACATCTGTGACTTTTGTTTTTAATTAGCTTTTTTCAGTTATCTGGGAGAGATAGAACCTTTCAAGATCGTAATTCACTTTTGATTACAATGGAAAGAGAACAAACCGAGCCATCTTACAGAAAAATGTGTGACTGTATAATTTACATTCCTGACTCTGGGGCTGTTAGATCTGACTGTATTTTGATTTCCTGTCACTCATCAGTTATGTTAATTGGTTTTTGATGGCAATGAGGTGCTGGCATTCGCACATTCAGGGATCTAAAATGACTTTTTACAAAAAAGAGATGAGTGTGTATTGTGTCTTACTTTTCTGGTGGCAGGACAGAAGCATTGCTTTTAAAGCAAAGTACTGAAAACCAGACCACTTTGTATAAGCCGTGCAGCTAAATGTAGCCAGAGGTGAATTTTAAAGAGGATCTCAAATGTAGCCATAGCTCTGATTCAGAAAAGCATTTCAGCATGTGCCTTCATCCTTCATCCCAGCCTACAGCAGACACACATGATTACTCACCTGCTTTAGGTTAAACATCTTGCTGAGTCTCATCTTATGGCAAGGGCAAGCCGTTGCAAACAGCAAGCCCGCAGAGGGTACTTCATGTGCCCTCATCAGTGGGTAACTGACACTAACTGCTCATTAGTAATAAACTGACTCAAGCAGTTTCCTGGACTAGAAGCAGTGCCCCTGCTGCCTTCTTTCTTCAAACTCTTGCTTAGCTTGTTGTAAATACCCATGCTTGGGACTACAGATGAGTAACTCCATGAGCCAAAACAGGGAATAATCAGCCTTAATCTGCTGGAATGAGCAACTGCTGAGAGATGGCGAGCAGCCCTGCTCACCTTTCTGCTACTGCTGGGAGCCTGGGGAGCATCCATGGCCCAGCAAAGCTCCCACTTCCATATACGCTCGCTATGCCATGCTGCATCTGTGCTCTCAAAAAACACACAGGGAGAAAAGAGAACATGGCCAGCCATGGGAATTTGGTGGCATTGTTTGCCAGACAAGTGTTTATGAAGATGAATTAGATGGTGTTGGTAGACTGGCTACAGGAAAAAAACAAGGTCATTTATTTCTAACACAGTTATGGAAGTGTGAGACTCGCAGAGTGGCAATAGTAAGAAACCAAGTCTGATGAGCTTACATGATAGGGATTGGTATCCCTGGAGGGGTTTCAGGAATTATATAAACTGTAGAAAATAGACTCAGAAGGGATGTTGAGATGTAACA
>NW_009626902.1:0-4842 GCF_000690535.1 Cariama cristata
CCAGCCCGGCCAGCATCCTTGCTGGCCGGAGTGATGTGGAGGGCAGAGCTCTGCTCTTGTACAGGGCAAAGGTGGAACCGCCAGGGCTCCGCGGTCATCCGCAGAGGACGGTTATTACACCAGCCTCCCTCTTTGCTTTCCCAGCTCTGTGTCTAATTACTTTGCAGGCTGGAGCGCAGGGCCGTAAGTAACGGCGTGCGGCGTCTTTCGCCGAAGTGACAAGCCCTGCGCAGGAAACCTCGCGTATGCAGGGTTAGGAGAAGCACGTCACCGACAGCGCGGAGGTGAGGGAAGGTGCGAAGAACACAAGAAAGCCCCAGGGTCAGCAGCATCTCGCTCATCCGCAGGTCAGCCGCTTGCATCTGGTCTGCTTGGACCTGCTGTTCTCAGCTGAACGTGGTTGCCCCTCTCACACCAAGCAGCTTTCGGTCTCCTTCCTTCGGGACGTCATCCGAATTGCCTTATTTCTTAATTTTTTTTTGTAAATCTCTCACCAGCATCTGTTGACGAGCTGCTGCCGTTCCCACAACCCTGATGCCGCGTGCAGGTTGATACAGCAATCCCTGGGGCTTATGTTGGGGGGAAAAAAAAAAAAATTAGCCTGTTCCACAAATTGCCAGTGCTGGTCCTACATAAATAATGGGATGGAGGGATGGAGGGCACGGACAGGGAAAACCACCGGACTTTTAAAGGAGTCAAATGCAAAGGCTTGAAATGCTTGAGCCCGTCAGATGCTTTTTGGTGCAGTGGCAATGAATGTTGCTGCCTGAGATGCGAGCGAGAAAAGGGAAATGTAAGCCCTGCACTCCCAGTAAGTAGTTACTGGTTTGGGATGGTATAAACTGGGCTGGGACTGCGGGCGTTTCCCACCCGACTAAACGATCGGTAAGGTGATGCTGCCGCCCGGTGGCCAAAATGCGGTACTACAGCTGTGCAGTGACGCCGTAGTGGTTACTGCTGCCCCCAGGCGAGGAAAACCCAGTATTGCAGCTCGGGGCTGGCGCATGCGCATTGACCAACCGCGAAGAGCTCGCTGCTGCCACCGAGCGGCAAAACGGCTATACTGCAATCAGAGTGCCGCGCATGCGCAGTGACACGCTCTGGGATCCACGCATGCGGTCCCCTGTTTTTAATTCTTCCTGCTGCCCCCTTAACCTCTCTGGATTTTTTCCCCTTGGTCTCTCTCTGTGTCTGGCTCCCTCTCTCTGTGTTTTAATTCCACATTCTCTGGCCCATAGCCCCGTGCTATTTGTCTGTCTTTCTCCCTGTCTCCCTGTCTGGCTCCCAGTCCCTGTTCTTTAATTCCTCCCTCTTCCCTGTAGCCCACTGCTCTATTTTTCCATTCCCCATCATGCTCTGTCTGGTCCCCTGTCCTTATTTATCAATTCCTCCCTCTCTGCCCTGTGGCCCGCTGCCTTTCCCCATTTTATTTCTGCCCCTCTCTGTGTCTCTGGCTCCCCATCCCTGTTTTTTTAATTCCTCCCTCTCTGCCTTGTAGCCCACGCGATGTTTTGCCTTTCTCCATCTCCGGCCAGCTCTCTCTCCCCATTCATTGATTCCTCCCTCTCCACTCTGTGGCCTGTCGCTTTTGTCCTTCCTCCATCTCACCGTCTCCATCCCCCTGATGATCCTGTTTTAGAATTCTGCCCCTCCTCTCTTTCTCTACACGTTGCCGCGGGTTTGGGCCCGCAGGTCTGAGGCCGCGGGTCTGAGGATAAATAAGATGCATTTAAATATACCCTCAGAAGATATTTATACAATAATCTGTACCGGTTCCAAAGAAACCATTAATGTCAATTATAAAGTCAGATGCGTTCCCAGGACAAAACACCACCCAGCCCCGAGGGGGGACAGGGACATTGGTGTCGTGGCTCTTGGCAAGTGCCACATGGCCACGGGTGGCACCTCCATCAGCTCACTCCTCCTTCTGGGGACCCGTCTCTAAAGTTTAGAGGTGATGGAGGAGCCAGGGCAATGCCCCTGGGCTTTGTTTGCTCTGCTGCATCCCACCGCGGCTCTCGGTACGGGCATGCCCCACGGACGTGTCCCATCCTGCTCGGCTGCAGGAATTCCCCATTTCCACTTAACGCCCATCAACAAACCAGGCAGATACCAGAGGTTTAAAGCAGAAAGAAGGGAGGAGAGATAACCATCAACTTGATGTTTTGCAGAGGTCCTTCAGCCTTTTCAGTAAGCCTCTCCATCCAGGGAAAAACCATCCCCTTCTCCCGACCGCAGCCTTTTGCTGCTGGGAAAACTGGGGCTCAGCCCAGGCATTCCCAGCTCTGCAGCCACCCCCCACTTTCCTAACAAACAATCTCTCTTTATTTCCCCTAATAACCAGCCACGTTTTCCATTATTATTTGCAGCACCAGTAGGACACGGCACAAAATACGCATTTAACGGAGTCAGATAACTTTTAGGCAAACCAAACCCAGAGAAAAACATAAGAAAAGTTTAAATTACTCACCAGGCAAACAGAGGGAGAGCAGCCTGAAGTCCTTGGGGCTGAAGGGCTGCAGCCGCCTCTCCCCCTTGGGCGGGCAAGGAAAACTTCTCCCAGGGCATCTTGCAAGGGCACAGAGTCTCTTTTCAGAGGTTTCTCATTTTCCTGGGTGTTCTTCCTTTATTTCAGTAGACTTAATCCAGAGCTTTGACAGCCTCAAGTAATTCAGGGGTAAAAACCCCTTAGTCCCCCCGGGTCAAACAGGGAAGAGGGGGATGGACAGGAATAGGCATCCCCAGCAATTTAGCTGCAGTCCCATCATTTGTGTCACCTGTAACCACCCATCAGCTGAGCACAAGCCTTCCCTCCTGTGCAGACCCACGTTAGGGGCATTTCTCCTTTCTTGGGGAATTCCTGGGAGTAAGATGGAGCTGATAGTGACTATGATAAAGAGAAACGTTGGGGTCCTCACCAACCTTCATATAAAAACAGGATTTAGTGTTTAAGAGGCATGCGTGAAGTGTGTAAATACCTCACCTTTTAGGACTACGTATGTTTACTACACAGGGGGAAGGAGGGTTAAATATGTACTCTACAATGCAAACAGAAATATAAACCTGTCCAAAAAAAACCATTTTGCTGGGCATAGATAGCACTTTATCTTTTGATCTTGTCTTTACAGCTCATCAGCCAGGCGAGGCAGCAGGCTCTCCACCCCAGCACATCACTTGATTTTTCAGTGACAGTAAAAAAAAATAAAAATAAAACGATGAAAAGAGAAAGAGCAGGATAGGTGAGAAAAGGAAAGTCCTTTTTCCTTTGGGGTGGATCAAGGACAGCAGCATCTTGCTGCTCTTTGCCTGACTCCCCAGGTCGGTGCTAGCTGCTAAACCCCATAAATATCATCATTATCCCCAGCTGTGCTGCCCTTTGCCAGCCCAGGAGGGGCTGGGGCAGAACTGCCAGCTGGCTGCATCCCAAGAAAAGTTGATTTTTAGGATTTCAGGTGCATCTCTTAATTGCTGCACCTGAACTCAGCGCCTCCTGCATCACTGGAAGGTGCAAACCCTGGGGATCAGCATCTATTCCAAACCTGCTCTTTGCTAAACAAAACTGATAGGAAACCGATTGTGCTCCATCCCCTTGTCAAAACTACACAAGGTTGCTCCCGAAACAATCTTTCAGACGCAGCTCCAGATTTTTAAGGCTGGAGATTTACTCTGAGGAGTTTCAGACTCTTCTTTTTAAACCTGAGCTGCAGAGTGTTATTTTAAGACAACCTGGTTTTCGTGCCAGATTTGGAACAAGGACCGTGGTTTATTAGAGACGAAAAGAAGAAAAAGGAGCTGCAGGAACCCCAGATCCTCCTGACAGCGTTGGAAAGAGTCAAATTTAGAAATAAGGCACTGTAGACTTTGGATAGACCAAAAAGACCAAACCTGGGCCAAAGAAACCTCAACGACTTCTGCCCCAAAAGAGGCGAGGAATTCCTTCTGCTTACGCCCGTGTCCGAGGGTTAGCCAAGTCCGGGGTACAAACGAGGCTGCCCTGGCACCCCTTACCCCGAGCACGGTTCTCCCACCCCGCAGCGATGCCACTCCGCTTGCCGAGCCCCCAAAATCCCGCAGCAACCACCGAGACGGCAAGCGGTCCGGTTATTTATCATGGTGACCAGGGCAGAGCTCCCCGCATCAGACACGGGGCTGGAACCCAACATCCCCACCCAGAGCCACCTCGGGGCCAAAAACCATTTTCTACCCGGAGGCAAAATAGTTGCTCTACGCTGGAGATTTCATAATTGAAATGTTTTGGTTAAGACTCACGTTTTTTTCCTTGAGAGCCCACCTTGGCCAAGCCCTGGGGTTCTCATTTGCCCCGACGCTGCTCAGCGCAGCTCCACGGGCAGCATCCCTCCCCAGCACCAGTGCCGGGCAGAAACCCTACCAACAAACCTGCCTTTTCCTTTTTATTGAAGGGGAAGGCAAGATCTAAAGCAGCTTAGCATCTTCCAGGTTTTTCCCTTCAAATATTATTGAAACCTCAGCAAACAAGCAGCTCCCCCCCAGGGCCTTCAACCCCATGCGCTTTCTTCCAAGGGCAGGGAAGAAAATGCCAAGTTGGGAATTTGCTTTGCCGCCGAACAGGTCATTCATTTGCTTTGTAAATCTCAGAAGCAAATTCATTGCCACGAGGACTACATTTCCAAATTCTCCAGCGGCTCCTAGAGGAGTCCAAGCCCGTAATACAGATGTCAGCTCCTGCCGGGCTGCAAAACCCCTCCCAGAAGCATTTTTTTTTTTTTTCCCCCTCCACCAGTGTGATGACGAAGGGTTTTATCTGACTCAGATGGCGAGGTGCTGAGCCTGCCAAGTGTTCAGGCAATGCCAGAAGGCACC
>NW_009626902.1:4922-7581 GCF_000690535.1 Cariama cristata
GAAAAAGGCCAAAAAAAAAAAAATAAAAATATCAGAATACTTTATTTCCTTGAGCTCCAGTGATACAACTGTAGCAGCATTTCACAAATGAATTCCTGCATTGTTAAACATACATTTAAGGAAACACATTGAATTCCAAGGCAGGCAAAAAAAAAAATAATGAAATATTTAAGAACTGCAAAGTTACTCATCCTCCCTCTTAAATAATATGTGCGTTTGTTGCAGACAAAGCAGCAGTACAGGTTTCACATACCAGGTTAAAATAAAACTTCAGACTCGCAGCAAAACTGTCGAATGCAAACCTAGGAGAGATGAGGAGGGGCTGCGGTGAAGGGGCTTTCACCCGGGGATCCAGCATTACGTACAGCAGGAAACATCTGAAACATATGAGACCTCTGCAATTATGAGACCAACTGGGCACGTTCCCAGCTGTAGAATGGGAAGTCTGGTTTTATCGGATACCCGGGGGAATCCTTAAAGAGCTCTATGAACGTACAAGTGCTCCTGACCCACTCTCGGCTCCAGGCAGAGCAAGTTCCCAAGAAAACCCGGCTGATAATTATTTGTGCTCAACACTCAGGAGGTTCCCAGATGTGCTCTGGCTAGCAACCAAAATGGGATGCTACTCCCCCTGCAAGGACGATGCTCAGCTGGCCAAAACCACCACCGCCCTCCCAGTCACTCCACGGCCACAGGCTCTGTTCCCCGGGCAAGTCCATCCTTCATGTCCCAGCTACTCACAGGTTACTCCAAATGGGAGATGAAGTTCTCCCAGAATAGCCAAGGTGAAGTCAGAAATATTAAAGCTAAGCGACCAGAGGAAGAGGACGATGCACGAGGGACCGCTTGCTGAGTATGACTCCTAGCTACTGAAGTCACACTGAAAGCTGTCGCCTTCCACATCACGCTACAGTTTGCCTCTTTAATATTAAAGTGACCCAAAATTTTCATTGAAGTGTTTATGCTCATCTCTGATGGAAATATTTTGTGCAGTTCTGGTTCCTGTCAGTGACTCCCCAGTTTCTCAAGTCAATAGAAAAAGACACGCAAGGCTAACGGAGAGCTCCGAGACCTCCGGGTACAGAGAGCGCCGAGGGCTTTCTCCAGCCGCATCACCGAGACCAGTGGCCTCAAGCTTACAATTTTTACGCTTTAAGACACAGGGTGCATTTGACACAGTGATTCGTTCAGTTTAAGTGACAAAAAAAAGGCATCGAGAAGCTCACTTCACCATTACCAGTGGTACAAGGTTAATTTACACAAGGCACACGCACCACCACCCCGAGAGGTGCTCTTTGATTTACCTTCTCCAAGTAACAGAGCAAAAGGATTAGTTCTGCTTAGTGTCATCCTACGCAACGCGCCCGGCTGACGGGACACCTCCGGTGACACGTGCCAGCCCGAAAGCTGCCCCGCAGACCCCCTCCCGCAGTGCCCACCTCTCCACAAGCTGCACCATGCCCAGCAGTAAGGAGATGGTACCAGCTCGGGACATCAGCTGCTGCTGGCAGGGCAAGATCCAGGGAGGATGGAGATTTGCCAGTTGGCGTCCTGGAACTTCGATTTACACATCCAGGTCTCTAAAAATCCCTCATTAGGTACTGATCCCCCAAGTACCTGGCTAAAGGATGTGGTTTGGTTTGGAAGAGCCATTTTTGGGAGGAGCAGGGCACGCAGCAAGGCCACCACCTTTCCCGAGCAAGGACAGCTTTGCTGGCCACTGCAGAGCTCAGCATCTCCCAACAGCAAAACCAAACCCACAGCAGGAGGAACCTCTCCAGGTTGGGTTTTGGTTTGGGGTTTTTTTTTTTTCCCTCCCCAACAGAGATAAGCAGCAGCTTATTGTCAAATATGGGCTGGGAGGTGGCTTCGGTTCTGCAGGGAAGACTTTGGCAAGGTTTTTGCTGCCTGCTGCTGGGTTTGGTGCTGCCAGGATGCGACCCTTGCGACTCAAGTAGCCGAACTGTAAACAGAAGCTCCTGTCCCCCCTAGGGAGCAGAGCAGCTCCGTGCACCCCGCTTCGATCCCACCAGCTATCGAGATGTGCACGGTTGCTCCTGTAAGCAGGATCAGGGCCTTAGTGGGAAAAAAAAATAATATGAATAAATTAAGGGAGGTTGAAGGCTGTTCAGCTATCACACACCATAAAAAAAAATGTACCTTTAACAAAGCATTTGCAAAAAAAATACTATTCTTTAAAATCTAATCTTTTTTTTTTTAAGAGTCTCTGTAAAAAATGGACTTGATAGTTTCTCCCTCTCCCCCACAAAGTTACCAAGTATTTTGGGGTGCTCCTCCTTGGTGTCCTACAGTTTCCCAAAGTGGTGTTCCCTTCCTTCTCTCCCCATCCCAGCAAGTCTAAGGGGCTACCAAGTACCTTGACCCTCACACGAGAATCCAGGCCACCATTCGGGGGCTAAATGCTGTATAATTAAAGCCAATCTGGCTATAAAAATAAATGCTTTTGTGTCTTCCTTACACGGGATGGAAGAATTTAGCCCTTTTTAAACAGCTTAGCATCTAGCTGTAATAGTATTTAAAAAACAGCCTACATAGAAAAATAAAGGATAAACATTATCCATCTATTTTATATTTATATAAAAAGTAAGTTCTGTGACAGGGTATTTTGCTTCTTCACTGTAAAAAAAAAAACCAAAAC
>NW_009626903.1:0-1678 GCF_000690535.1 Cariama cristata
CGGCCCGCTGGTTGTCGGGAGTTTCCGCCTGTCCGCCCGGTCCGTCCCTGCGAGCGCGGCTCTCCTTGCGTGAGGTGGTCGGCGTGTTCTCTCTCTCTCGGGCAGCCTTTGCGCAGGATCGGGGAGTCAGGCCGTGTAAACCCCACTGTTCAGCCGCATAGGTGAGAGAAATGATAGTGTTTCAGATTTAATAATTTAATGATTAGTAACCAGGCAGGATTTCTTTTTGAATAGGTATGGCCTAGGTACCTCCACGCCCGAAGGTGGTTTGAACACAGATATGTGGTTGAATTGGCTTCACAAGATTTAAGAGGACGTGAGGACCACGGTCTGTGCCTGTATTTATTTCAGCACCTATCCAGATACCTGTAGGAATATAATTCTCTCCTGTCATTTGAGCTCTTCACTTTCATCGTGTACATGTGCATCACAAGAGGAGAAGAAAGGCTGTGCCCTCCTGCTCATTCAAAATTGAATGAAACAGTTGAAACAACAAAAAAAAAATGTTCTCTGGGAGTTGCTAATGAAATTCAAAGGTAATCAAGTCAGAAACCAGGTCATCACAGCAGGGGACAAATTCTTGATCTGGAAAGATGAATGTTCTGAAGGTGACTGTACTGTAAAGCTCGTAATTCATTTTGCCATTAGGTGCAGTGTGTAGTATCATGAAGTAGAGTATTTGTCAATCTGTTAGTCTTCAAAAATTAAAAGTCTTCATCATGCTTCCGTATCTAACATAATCGTTAAAATTTGAGGAAGACTTAATGCAGCTTCTTACTTAGATGACTGTAATAGGTTATTGGCTGTTTGGGCTTTAATATACGGGCTGTTAATTTCAAATTTAATCAGATTTATAAGGCCAAAATGCAATTAAATAAAAATGTTGCTTCTCAACTTATTTTCTGACCTGAAACAATCCATTCTATTTGTATCAGTTTTGACAAGAGAACTGATAGAAATTTATGGAGTTAATAGATACCCATCAACTTGCTGTCTGTTCCAGGAACTGTGAACCAAGAATGAATGTTCATCCTGGAAGTACTGTGTGACAGAAATTCTTAAAACATAGTAAATAATTCAGTTTCCATATACTGTGTTAGAAAAATAATTAAATCCATGAAGTTTATTTAATTAAAGCCACTGTTAAAAAGTAGAATGTCTGAAATCAAAATGATTTTACTTGCTTACTCTTTGGGTGTGTAGCAATAGAATTGTGATTCTGTATGCAAAAGATAACAGGAATTAGGCTAATTCTTTGTGTTTAAATGTAAACTGCATAGTAAGAAATTTCCTTCCAAGTAATAGATCTGTATGAAATGTACATCGATTTTCCAAAATTAAATGGATAAATTCTTCAATGAGTTCTAACTAAAATGCAGAATACTTTTCACCACCACCTTTTTTTTTCCCCCCCTCAAGAATTCAGTCAAAATACAACTAAGGATTTAGTAAATGAAAAATACATGCATGGTCTGTCGATAATAGTAAAATAAAAATTACTGTTGTGAGATTTTTCTCCTTTTTATTTTCAGGAAAAACTGGTAAAGTAAAATTTTCTGGGAAAAAAAAAAGTTGGTAAATATAATTACTTAATAAAAATGAGGAATATTTTGTGGATTTTTTTTACCCTGACAATTCAGTTCTGGAGGCATCTAGCAACTGTAGGAGGTATGTGGGC
>NW_009626903.1:1688-82372 GCF_000690535.1 Cariama cristata
AGGAATTAGTGCACTGCTGACTGACAGTGGACTGATTGTTACTGCTGATGTAAAAGATGGTTTTGATTGTTCACCAGTTGCCGTTTGCCACAGACTTAGTGAAGTCTGCTGCTTAAGCTTGCTTCCTTTAATCATTTGAAAAATATATTTCTCAAAGAATAGTCAACAGATTTTGTTTGCATTTAGGGATTGCTTCTGCCAGTTGGCTGAAAGGGAAGCAAGCCTTTTGCAATACTGTGTAGTGCGGATTCAAGATTTTAGTGTAGTGCTTGTTACTATTTCTAAGTAGGAAGTAGATAATCAAACCTTCTGATACAAGAGTTTTCAGAGAATAACCTTCATCTTTAATGTTCTTCCAAGAGTGTAAGAAAATTACCCATATGAAGTGTTGTGCTACTGTGATATCTGAACTAGCACATTTAATGTCACCTTGCAAGATCTGTGCTGCTGTTTTGATGCAGTATTTGTCTACTATTGCAGGTTCTTTTTTCCTAAAGCCTTTTGAAACAGATGATCTTGTTGTGGACTACCGAAAAACTGCTACCTGTAAAAAAAGATTTGGTAAGTTTAAAGTAATTATTATTAGTATAGACATTTATCATGACATTCTTAACAATGAGCCGCTGTTTGTAAAAGCTGCTGTTACATGAATTTTAAATTCGTCCTCAATTCCGTGTGCCAGGAGAAGAAGAATTGTGTTACATGCCATTTTTGAAGGACAGTTGATTTGCTATTTGAGGAGTCAGAGAAGGGGAGGAATTGTTGAGGAGAAAACCCACTCATTGGTGTAGCGGGATGAAAACTTGCAAGATTGTGTAACCAAACTTCTGCAATTCTAAAGAGAGTATTTGATGGATTTGGTGAGAGGAGGGGAGCTGCAAGGCTCGTATGGGGGATTCTCTTGGCTTTTCTTACTTTGGCTCTGGTAGTTCAGTCAAGCTATATCCCAGTAACCAGTTATTCCTTGGGAATCATCACATATAAGGTTACATTATCTTGAGTTACAGCATCAGAAACATACTTCAAGCTTGTTGGAAGCTTAGTGGCCCACAAAAGACATCAGCTAAATGTTCAAACTGTGTTCTTCAGTTTTGCTGAGTTAGTGCACAGGCCCCTCACCGTATGGAGAGAGGTGATTCCTCAGAAAGCTTCCAGCATACCTACAGCTTTTCCAGTTACAGTTGCAATTTAAAAATAAATGTAGACTTACAGTCTTCAGGTGATGAAGGCAAAAGAGTGACAATTATTATACAGCTCTTACGACCTACTAGTAGTATATCTCAATCACAGGGACTGATGTGATACTGGGCATATATTATAGCTGCCTCACTACGTTCACCAACTAGCATTGTGTCCATTGGTTCTCTCAGGTCTGACCAGTTTGCCAAGTTATGCTCTTGCTTCCCTCAGACCCTGAAAAACACAGTCACTGGTCAGCGAGGTCGAGGTGGAGAAGCTGCATTTCTAATGCACTAAAATAATAGGGGTTAGGAAATTCTTCTCTTACTGACAACTTTAAAAAGCAGTAACAGGGAGAGGCATTGCAGGCCACTGCACAACAAGGAAAGAGAGAATGATTCAAACCACTCTTTGAGAATGTACAACAAAGAGCTTGGCCAGTTGCAAATAAACCTGAACAGCTCTTCTCTGGTATTGTGGTGACTCTCCTAAAAGCGCTGACATTAATCTTCATTGATCGTTTAGAAAATATTATATACTAATATTATTGTATCTCTTTTTATGTGGTACCCAAGATCAGTAAATAACTAGACAAAGATGAAGTAGGTCTCGAGTAAATACATTCTCTCTCTGTAAAACAAAATTGTAAGATACGAAGTGCAGTCTTCCCACTCTTAATAGGTTGGTTTTTCTTAATTTTAGCCATTCATTTACTATTGTCTTTGCTGATGTTCATGAATATATATTTCCTGTTCATTTAGCAAGTGTTTCACTGTTCTTTCTTTTTTCTGCTTTCTGTCACATCAGAAAATACCTCATCTGAACTTTTATAAACTAATTCTTGCCTGATTAATTAGCAGAAATTTGCTCTGCTTCAACTAATAACATCCATGAGTTTTCAGACAAAGAAACAAAGCTTATATGAAAATAATTCAATGTACTGTTCAACAAAAGAAGAATTCAGAAATTACTCTTTCATAGGTAAGCATGTCATATCATGCCTGAGTTTGCAAGGGATTTAATGCATTCTCAAATAAGCTCACAGAATCATTATCTCATGACATCTTAGTTTTTTGTACAGCAACATTGCCTGTCTTTCCTAGCTTCAAAAAGAGAGAGAAGGATTTAAAATTTATATTTTTTTTAATATTAAAGAGCTTTCATTCATTGGATTCTCTTTGTTTGTCTGGAGAAAGAAAGCCAAATAAAATTGGTTCCAAACACGCTACATCAAACAGAAATTTTAGCTGGAACAGATAGAATCTTGTATTAAAGCTATATGGTAACTTTAATCTCTTTTGTGTACTGAGTGACATGGTTATACTTTTGAACACAGAGTGTGAAAAGTGCATGGTCACCTGTAAGCAGAAATGTGGTTTTGAGATTACCTCATGTTTTAATAAAAGAATGGATAGTTCTGGTTCTTGGTATGGATGTCTGTCATAATCAGTTCAGGGTGACTACCATGCTTCTACTGTGTCATCGCTGTGAGACTGCTGGCATGAGACTGGTCGGTTAATCAGCAACACTGATTATGACAGGCAGTAAACGATGAAGGGGTGATGGGTTTCGTATGCTGAGAACTTAGTTGAATTCCTAGCATATCGTCTTTTAGCAGAGAACAGTGAAGCTCTTGGGTAGTCAATTCCAGTTGTGCTTGAAAATCACTTACAGTGTAGCTTTTTATGTTGGGCCTCCAAAGATTGAGGTATCTCTGTGACTTTTGACCTCAGTAAGGTTTGGTGTGTGACTTAGAGAATAGGACCATTGGTTACCCCTGTTTTATAACATAAGGTTTGGTGAGTACTGTGGATGAAAGGGGAGGGGGGTGTGTGTGGATGTTTGTGTGCCAGTTACAGAATATTCCATGTGAATAAGCAGAAAAATACAGATATGTTTTTGTGACTATTTTTACAACAATACAATAAGCAGTTCTTTTCAGCTTTCTATCTTATATTCTGAAAAACATCAGTTAAATTGTTATGTGATTAAGCAT
Organism: Cariama cristata; assembly: GCF_000690535.1. NCBI lineage: Eukaryota > Metazoa > Chordata > Aves > Cariamiformes > Cariamidae > Cariama > Cariama cristata. Next base: position 4,864 of record NW_009626903.1, read on the forward strand.
TAATGCATTTTACGCAAGTTGTATCCCAGAATTGGTTTAGATCTACAGAACAGTCACCAGACTCTTAGATGTTACAATGTACCTTCCAATATGATTCTTCCAACTAATTAGTGTGAAGGATTTAACTGTAATAGTGGTATTAGCTTAAATGCCTTGTGGTAAGTTATAGTGAGAGACAGGAATATCCTGCCTGATGAGGAGTGTACTATCCTGCAGAACTTGCAGTGGTTTACAACTTTGCCAAATAGCGCAGATAATGCATAGTTTGATGTTTTCGAGTTAGAGAACGTCCCTTAGCTTGGACTTCCAAGCAAAGTAGGTGCACTTCATGCTTTATTTTTTTTTTTTTTTAAACACGGGCAGAAAAATGTTTCTTCCTGTGTTTTCTACTCTTTTCTCTGAAATGTATGTTTTGGATGAGGAGGTATTTCGTGATTGGGGGTGTGGTACTTCTCTGACATATAGGGCACTTTTTTGCCATCTCCGTTTGAATTTGCTTGAGTAAATGTTCAACATAGTTTTGCGGTGTGATAGAATTATAACAACAGAGGAGTAAAGAGTGTGTGAGGACGAAGTGTTAAGACAGGAGGCCTCAAATTCTGGAAGTGTCTGGAAATGACAGAAATTCAGTTGTTCTAGTAAATGTAATCTAGATAATCACTTGCACAATATATATGAGAGTTAATGTTTTACAGTATTTTCTAATGTGATTTTGAGTAACATGGAGCATCACTGAGGAGGCTGTTGGTCTTCCAAAGTTTGAGGTAGGCAAAACTGACTGCAAATGTTAGAAGTTGCAATGAAAAAGGTTCTAGCAAAATAAATGACTAGATTGTAGTGGAGGGAAGTGGATGGAGAGAGAATATTCACACTTGAAACACCAGTAGGTCTGACTGGCCTTTAGCAACCGAAAATCTGCACTAAAATGAATGTTCGTATTCTCCATAATGAGTTTCTCCGTAAATCTTTGAAACTACTAGCTTCTTTGAGGATTATCTGTCCTGGGAAGAACCAAAATGAGATAAATGTTCTCTTTCAAAACTTACCTCAAAATGCCTGTCAATATTTACTATATATTTGTAATTTGACACAGTGAAGGCTGATGAGGTCATTAGCAGTGGACTAGGATGACTCATTTCCCTGTCCTTCCTGACTGCTTCTGCTGAGCTCTTTGCTTCTCCTGGCTGCCCAAAGGAGAAGCTATGACGTGTTCTGAGCAGGCTTCCAGAGAGTTGGAGGAAATCGACCCATTCTTTTACAGTCCCCAAAGGTGACCAAAGGATTCTTCAAATCTCACAAATTTTCTGAGTACTGCCAGCACCCTCGGTGCACTGAAGTGATTTTTTTCATTCATTTTGCACAGTTGTTAATCATTAGACTCCATAAACATCAGGAAATCTGTTGGTGTCATTCAGAATTTCTTACTTTCTGCAGGCAAAATCCCTGGTGTCAGTAAGATCAGGACTTGATTCATTAACATCTGTAACATGTACAATCTTTCAGGTCCTATGGTAAAGTGAATGGTGTCTGTTATGTTCCAATCCCCTTCCAGGTTTCCAGTGGGTAGTAGGATGAAAAGAAGTTCCCATAGGTTTGCCAACTCAGTAGCAGAATTATGCCTTACTTTTGTTGCTGTGGGAAATTCTTTCTTCTTTCTGCTGTTGGAGGTTAGGGAGCATCCTAGTAGGATTATGACTAGAGAGCAGACTACAAATGCACTTTTATATCTTGTTGCGTGCCTGAAGTCTGCTGATCTGTTATACATCCATTCAGTTCAAAGGCTGATTGTAGCGATTATTAATAAAAATAGATTACAAAACAGTAATTGGGATTAGTCCATGTCTACATGTTAATTTATGTTCAGCCACAAAATAAATTACAGGGCATTGTGACCATACTTTGAACAGGAGAGTAGGGAAAATATTCACACTGTCTTCAAACTGTTCACTTGAAAGAAAAGCAGTTGCTTTAGACTTAAGTTGCATCTCAGAGGAAGACCTTTTCTTGTTGAGCTTTATGAATAAAAAAATGCTTAAAGGCAAAACAGTTTGTTTTTTTTTTTTTTTGGTCTTTATTTAGTCTTGAGTCTTGGGTTTAAGTTACTTGTCTGAGTTGCCCAAGGTTCTATTTGGCTATGTAGTACCTCTAGCTTTACTGATAAAGAGTGGCCTGAAACAAATATGGTCACTTTACTACGGATCAGAAGTTGGCTAAAACCAGATTTGCAGTAACAAATTTGGAAAAAAAAAAAAAAAGAAAAGAAGCTTATCAGAAAGTTGTTTGAGATGTGGGAGTCTATTAAGAGCTGGAGAATACTTTTTGTCTTTGTATGGATTCACACAGAGCAAAAATATGTTGGTGATCTGACGTCCCAGAGTGGCTTTGAATTGTCTGAATCACAGAGCTGCATCATAATGACTCATTCTCATTGCACACTGACATCCCTGCTGGGAAAGAACTGCTGTCTCTCCCTTGTAGCAATTTCAGTTTGCACATTTTTGTTTTCTCCTCCCACTGAAGTTTTTGTTCTTACAGACATCTACAGTTGAGATTACTTTCTTCAAGAAGACAGGCACTGTTTTGCAGATGCAGTAGGTCATTTATTTCTGTATTAGAAGTAAGTATTTGCTCCTCCAAATGGAAAAGGAATATAAAATGCTATAATCTAATGTCTCTGGGGGCTTTGATGTAACTGAAGTCCCTCCCATACCAGCGCACAGGAGGATAGTAACACAAGCACCAGTTGCAGATTTGTACTGTTTGTGTACACCTTTCCTTTATATACGTAACATCTAAACCCTTTAGAATAAGGATGCTAATCCTTATAAAACAAGCAAGTGAGCAGCCACTGAAAGAAAAGCCTTTCTAAAATAAGATGAATAACCAGTTCCATGAATTCTTTGTATTCAGTTCCACTCCGCTCAGAACTATCCCTCCTGGGATGAAACGGTACATATACTGTTGTCTTCGCCACCGTAGATCAGTCCTAGAATGAGTGAACCAGGAATGGCACACAAAGAGTAGACGCTTCATTAACCATATGTTTTTCTAATCTCTCTGGATGTAGATGAGACCTTGTGTTTTCAGGGCAGATTTCCAAATTGATGCTGGGGGAGACACACCAGAAATGGCGATTGTTTTTTCGCCTCTTATGCTTATCATCTTCTATAACCTTGGTGACACAATGGGTGATCTGTCCTTCCACAAAGTCATTCCAATTGTTACTCACTGCATTTTTCGCAAGGACTTTTTGGGTGTATGTTAGTATTGCCGCCAAATTCTTGTCAGCACACTTGGGCTAAGAGCATATCACTTGATGTCTGGCAAAAGTCCTACCGCATTTGCTTCTAAAAATTGATAGGCCTGCACAAGATGAGGAGAGATCAGGCCAAAGAGGCACAGTGATAGTGCCCTCCTGAATAAAACATCCGTTCTTAGAACTTCCAAGGAATAGGTTTTGGGTCTCTGCTGCTACCTATGTCTTGATAATATTCTCAGATCTTCTTGTCCAAAATTTTTTTTTTTTAAAACTTTATGAACCCATGCCTTGCCTCTTCTCATCCAGGAAATTGAAGCTTAGATTATTTGATTCAAGTTTTCCTTTGGATTTAGCAGTAATTCTAAGGCTGAGTGCCAATTCGTCGTTCCCATGCTGGATGCTCACATGCCATTTCAACCTTTAATGCAGTTAAACTTTGTAAAACTGTTTAGCTAAATTTTTCTCTTATCGTCAAATAATCCTTCTTAGAACTCATTTATAAATTCCTTTTTTTCAGCAAGAGCTTCTTGGAGTGGTGGAAATGCATTTATACATTTGTATATGACATTTTAATGAGTATATTTTTAATTACAGAAATCAAGTACGATAACTTAAAATTTCCCCAATGAAATTAAGTAAATGTGTCATCACAGGGTCTCTGAATGCTCAGAAACAAATTAAGATTTCTTGACCCTTAGTGACAGGTAGGTTTGTTTTGGTGGTGTTTTGGAGGGTTTTTTTTGTTTGTTTTGTTTGTTTGTTTGTTTGTTTTGTTTTGTTTTTTTTTGTTTGGGGTTGTGGTTTGGTGCTCCCCCCCCCCCCCTCACCCCGCCTCACCGTGATGGCTAAAGAGTTAGGGAGGTTTCCCTTAAATTTCTTAGCTGTATTTTTTTCTGTTAATCAGTAGTCCTCAACTTCTCTGTGGTTTCTTTCTCAAATTTTGATCTTTTCTTTATGAACTAGCCTAAAAAAGAGAAGCCTTAGGGGAGTTCATGATAGTCTTCCCATTTGTAAAGTTGCTATAAAGAGGACATACAGGATGTTCAGCACACATATTCGGACTTCTGTGGTCTTCTGAGTGTAGGAATTTTGCCTAAATGGTGTACTGACCTCCCTGATGAAGGTTTTTCCTTGTGATTTTTGTCTCTTCTTAAGTTTTTCTCTGAACCTTGAATCACCTTGATGGGAGAAGGTTGCATTCGCATTTGGTGGCTATGAACAGGCTTTGCAGCTGTACTGGCATAGAAATAACTTTAATCAGTACAGAGCTTTACTGGTCTGCTCTGTTGAAGATGTAGTCAAGAAAAGAGAGAGGGGAACTTTCCATAGATGGTTGTGATCTGATTAATAAGCAAGTGTGTTATTTAAAACTGTGTACTCCATTTGCAGTGCTGCTTAATCATACTTTAATACTTTTTAGTCTAATGATTTTAGACAAATGATTCCAAATGCTTCTAAAAAAACCTGAACAACAAAAAAATAACTTTTCTTCCTCTTCTTCCTCTGCTCTTCCCTTTTAGCTTGTTATCTCAGTCCCCACTTGGCACCCAGGCAGAGCCCCAAAATGAATAACAGATCTCCTTGTGGGAATGACACTTGCATGACCCTTAGAGAGACTAGGTAGAATTACAGCTTTGATTGGAAATTGCTGCTGCTCTTTTATTGGTGTTTTTTGAAGCTATGTATTATTCAGTCTTAATGGCATTAGGTGCTTCATCCGCTAAAATAATGCTTTATTACTTTTCTGTAAACTTAGAAAGGTTTTCAACAATTGTGTGTTGCTTTCCTTCTTTTCTGTAGATAAGTATATTTTTTAATAGCTGAATTTAGATTGCAGAGGCAACATTGAGACTAATTGGCATGGAGCCAGATTCTGATAGCATCACTGTGTGGTATAGGTCAAGACTTAATTTAGTCTGGCTTCTAGTGTGAACAGATTCGCCTCTAATGTCATCTCTTTGCTCCTGACATAGAATAATAGCTATTTCTATTTACGTCTCATTTTCAAGCCTTAAAATTTCTGTGTTAGTACTGAAAAGGGAAGAAAGGTACAGGATAAAGATCGTGTCCTTGCTGTAGTTGAGTTGTTTCTGAGAGAACAGAAGTAGGCGGTGGGGACTTGATTTTCATCCTGCTCTCTTAACAAATGAATAAATAAAGGTAAGATAAAGCTTCTGTCTTTAAGTCGCCTAGTTAGTGTAGCAATATATGTTGGTTTATATTGTGAAGCCCTCCAGTTTCTAACTTAAATGAATCTGCTGCAGGGATTTAGTATGTGAAACCTGAGTTTTGCAGAGACTATAGGTCCTTGTTAGAGAACTTACAACTAGTTTATACTTGTAAGTAATACTGTGTCTTGATCTTTTTGTTTTTAAACATGTAGTAGAATCACAAACACGTTTTCCCATCTTCTAGTTCCTTATGTCTCCTTGCAATGATCTTCTCCTTAAGTCCTTCTTTACAAAGTAATAAAATGTTTTTTCTGTCTCTCTCTTTTAATAAGCCATAGTGTCCTCCATTTCTGGCAGTTAAGTTTCTGGTCTTTCCAGGTTTTCAATCAGTTATTTGGGAACTCTGCTGCTGCTTTCGTTTCATAGTATTTGTATGATCTTCTCCTCACTGCTTATTGGGATTTGAGTTTTGTATTCATGGGATCTTTAATCACCATTTTTTGGCATCTTAACATCTTGAATTAATTTAAGCAGATGAAAGAGATCAATAGGTAAGGTCTTAAATATTCTTGATAGCCAGGTGCTCCAATATTTTGCATGCAGAAGTCTTCCAGCTGCTGTCAGGTTGACAAATGAACTGAGTTTTGAATGCGTCCCTTGTTTACTTTAATGGCCAAGTGTTCAGGTATTCCAAACCTCATGTTCTGTGTCTGCATTGAAGTGCATAGGCCTAATAGCAGGGAAGCATCATGTTTATTAGTTTAGTTTATAGTACATTTCTGGTTTCTTGCTGTCAGAAATAGTTCATTTTAAACATTTGTAAGTATCTTCAGACTTAAGCTCCAAACACAGAATCTTTTAACTGCTTCAGACTTGCACAGGGGGCGCTTGGGGGAGGAAGAGGAGCAGCTTATCTCGGTAGCTGGCTTTTGAACCCTGGAATTGAAAATGTAATTCTTTGTCACCTGTGTTGCCTAGAATTTTTTGAATTTGCTATAAAGTTCCTATAAATCAAAACTGTCTCACCTTAGCGTGTATACAGATAGTTCAGTTAGTCTTAGGTATTATTGCATTATTCCAACCTTTGCAAACAAGCTTAAAAAATCTATAGCAGATACTATATTCTCTGATATTGTTTATGGTAAGGACTGGTATCAAAAGACACACACTGTCCCACTGTAGGAAGGTGCCACACTTGGAATGTACAGAGTACCTGTTGTCACTATGTCAAGCCTTGAGATTGTTGACACGTAAGTTGGAAGGAAATGCAGCATGTGGGAGCAAAATTTAAAAGACACTATAAACAATGTTATCATCATACTGCTAGAATAATTGTTGTAAAATTCAAGACATTAGATATCATAAAGATTTTATTGTTGCTTAATGACTTAGAAATAAAAAAGAGGGAAATCCCGCGGGTCTAAGCACAGCCAAAATCTCTGCCAAGGTGCAATTTGGAAAGATGCCATTTAACCTCCAGGAAAAAATCCTGCCAGAAGCTTGGACTAGTAACAAAGTGTTCAGACTCACTGCGTAAATAAATAGACTTTACAGTCTATTGGATGATGATGATACATAAAAATATATTAACAAATCCCAATAATGGGATAATACCAACATCTCAGTCCTACATATGACTGAAAATAAACAGAGCACTTAAGGAAGCAGAAAGAAACTCTCTAGCCCCTGTATTACTGCTCTTGCTAGCCTGATTTCCTAGGGAAAACAGATCTATGCAGTCTTGTCTTGCTGACTGTCCTCATTTAATATATTCAGAACCCACTGGCCACATTTGGCCAAACTTAAACAGAGGCATAACTTGCCTCTAAAATTATCAAACTTTTTCTAGGTTTGTGAAAAGCTGGATAGGTAAGGAGGAGAGAAATGTAACAGTCCCAGTTTGTGTCTCCTGCATGAAAACTTTTGTATTATTAATGTAACGGAGAACTCAACCTTGGGGGGTGTGGAGGTGGGAGTGGGGAACCATTAAATGCCCTGAGAACCGAAAAAGCTTCAATTGCAGCTTGCGGTCAGCTGAGGCACAAATCAGTTGGAAGCCAGGCCTTGCTAACTCTTGTATATGCAAAATTCCTGATTCAGTTAGATCACCATGATCCTCAAAATTTCTGCTTACGGCACACAAATTTGGAAACTGTTTACTTTTCCCAGTAAATTTTTCTATCAATTTCTTTTTGTATAATGTAGGTGTTTTGTACTTACATCTATTACTGCTTTGCCAGTGTTGTAGTATCCATGTACATCTAGGCTAAATTCTGCTGCCACTGGCAATGCAAGCCACTGTCATAGTTCACTTTTGTCCCATCTTGCAATTAGCGGTATCATTTTCTTTCATGCAAGTTTACATTCAAGTCTTATTTTCATTAATAAAAATGTGTAGCTAAAAATCTCCAGATTTCAGGTCTGAAACAGAATTTGTGACTATAACTCATGCTGATGTCTTCTGGGGAAGGAAGAGGAAGATTGGATTCTGATGTACAGTGATTTTCTTTGTAAAGTTTTTCTGTGTCAGTCATTGTAATGCTAGTGGTTTTCAATGTGTTCCAGACTTTCTAACATGGAGGATGTGTTGCTTTGCTTCAGGTTACTGGCACAGACTTGAAAAAAAAATTCTAAACACCACTACCTAAAGGAATACTAGCTAAAAGGAGAGATGAAAGGGGAAGGACTTTACATTTTCTCTGTTGAGTCGGATCTGCCAGAATCCTTGGATTGCAAAGTTGACAATGATTTTATTTTGGTGTCTTCTTAATTTCTCTTGGCATGCAATATATCATCTTACTGAAATACCTTTGATTAGTAGCAGGGCCTAACGGGTTTATTTGTAAGATATGTAGTATCATCCATGGACTTGCAAAGTTTATAATTTAAACTAAAAAAAAATTGGGAAAAAATGAAATAGTCCCATAAAATACCCTCACCGCACATGCCCTTGCAAAGAACAGCTGTATGTTGCCTTAGGTTCTGTATATTTCAATTAAATTGAAAGTTGCTGCTGCCACGGAGGCACCTTCATGCAGGAGCCCTGGCCCCTTCCTTTTCACATTCAGTGCTTTGTTTGGTCCCAGGGAAATAGCTGTGAATTTCTGGAACAGAGTTTCTTTGAAGAAGGGATTTCTGTTCCTCACTATGTAAGAGGTTGCAATTCTAACTTACAGTTTAAAAAATGCTGACAGGGAGAGTAGGGCTTCAGTCTCTGGATGCGTGTTTGAGGCCAGAATTTTCATTTTTGATGCTAATATAATTTTCAAATCACACTTTAATTAAAAAAAAACAAAAGCAAAAAACCCAGCTAATAATTTGCAGCAGTGGTAACAGATTAAAGCCAATCAGAAATAATCAGTTTTAAAGGAGTTTCCTTTGAACATTTCTTTACAAAACTTTCTCTTGGGTATCAGAGCTATGCTGATAGTAGAAGTCAAGTATAAAACATTCTGTCGTCTTACTTTTCTCTAAAGAAACCTAAAGCAAGTTAGTAAACATAAATAAGATGTCTCTACTAGTTTATTCATTTGCATAATTTGCAGGACTCCTAAATCAGCTTGTAGCTGGCTTCACATTTTAACCCAAGAGAATGTGAAAATCAGCCTTCATGGCAAGAATGATCGTAGGTGACGTTCAGAACTTCTCTTCTGAAGGACTCCACCAAGAGCTTTGGGCCAGCCAAGCTTTTCTCCTCCTTGTCCTTCATGTAGCAAGAAGCAGCAGCCATGGCCAAAAGTAACTACTGGAAAGGATATACTGTGGAAATCTCCAAGCTCTTAAAGATTCATAGAAAAAAATTTTGCTGAATAAGACTAGAAGATGAGTTGCTGTCTGTCTTGTTGGTTCTTTTTTAAAAGAAAAAAACCAGCTATCCTTGTTATGATCTTTTTTTCATCCTAGTGATGTTTATCTATACACCAGAACTAAAAGTGAGATAGATTCCTTGCTCCCATATGTGTTTGAATACAATTTAAGATGGAAGAGTAGTCTGAGACACAGAAAAACAATCAGCTCCCCAAAATAATGATCTCCTAGTACTTCTACAGTCTTCACGATTTCCCTAGGCATGAGTGAATTCACAGCTTCTGTAATGTGTGACTTTTTGAAGAAGATGAAGTAAAATATAATTGAAATTTAAATAAAGCCAATGCTGAAGCTTACTGCTTTGTGTGCTAATGCAGCAGCAGTCTGCATTTTTTTTGCAGCACACACGTCAGTGCTGCTGTAGTCAGATATCTGCCCTTGGAAAATTTCAGAGATTTCTCAGGTGGAATACCTACCTTTAAATTTTCTTATAGTTTTTGTAGGTGAACCTCATACCTGTTATTCAAATGTCTTGTTGAAAAATGAAAGAGATGTCTGGTTGAAAAATATGGCTGTGTGTTACGAGGTGTTGGTTTTATGTGTAATTCTGGCAGCTGGTAGACTTCAAATGCGAGAAGCTTGGCAAATTCAGCATAGGATTATCTTCAAGCTGCAAGTAGCTTGGATGAAGCCACAGGATGAAATAACAAGAAGAATAACTTCTCTTAAAAGTGATTCATCTGCATTCACCGAATGTGAGAAAACAGTGACGGTTTTTTCTCTGATGTTGACAGTGCAGTTCAGTGCCACCGGCTAGAGCTTTGCTTACAAATAGAGTACTCACATAATAGAGCCTTTGCAATTTTTCCGATTTGTAGATACAGTTTTTTGAAGAGAGAACATTTCAATAATGGTTTTCAAGCTTGCATAAATGAGGGATGAGGTCCTTTCTTTTTGAATTTCCAAAGTTGCATTGTTATTTATTCATATTAGGGTAGCGCTTCTCATAAACCCTGCTGTGCCAGTCACTACACAAACAGCATAAGAGGCTTCTCGGTTTCCAGAGAAGTAATAGCCTAAATTCAGTACTGCAACGGAGCTGCTGTGCTTACTCATTGCCTGGGAAGTAATTTCCGTATTTTTAATGAATCATATTAAAACAGGGCCTAGAAATCTTCATGACAGTAGAAGAATTGGGTGACAGTCCTTGCTACAGGACTGGTGGGGCACAGGGAGTGCTGGCTGCTCCCTGGGGCTGGGGTGGGGGGCACACGGCTGGCAGGGCAGGGTCCCGCTGCCCGCAGTGCCCACAGAGCATGGCAGACCCATAGGCTCTGCTCAGGTTCAACCAAGTCTAGATCATCACGCAAACTCATAGTGATGAGGCAAGTCCAAGGTCAGGCCAGCCCAGGGGTTGGGATCAACAGGGTCCATGGCTGTGACCGAGCTGGAGACCAACGCTGCGACAGCCTAGCTCAGGTGGAGACTGATGGCCCCGGGCTGGGCTTAAATAGAGCTCCTGGGCCCATGGGCAGAGGTGTGTGTGGAGGCCCCGGGTGAGGCTGGTCAGGGCTGTTAAGCCCTGCTGGTGCTCTGGGGGCCCTGACAAATACTCTTTCAGGGTTCAAGATAGGAAGATAGAGTTGTTAGAAGATGTACTTGGAGATGCTGTGGAGAGCTAATGTATTAAAAGGCAGAGAAAAGAATGTTTTCATAAGCCAGCTGTGTGAACAGCTGCATCTTGTCTGACTTTATCTTTTTAATGAAGAGATCTCAATGCTGCATAAATAAAGGAAATTGCTACAAACCCTCCATGTGTATGCAATCAGTACGTTGCAGGAGCTGTCATGGTAGATAGTGAAAAAGGATGAGAAAAAGAGTGTCGAGAAGTGGCACCACAGACTAGCCTGGAAGGGTTTTGTTTTAGTTTGTCCATGATGCGGTGTGAAAGAGAGCGTGAATGTGTTTGTGGAGGAAAGGGTAAACAGGCAATGGAAGTGCATGGCGCTGCTTGCGTGAGGAGTCAGGCTGTACCAGTTTGCATACATGTATAGTAAGAGCTCTAGTGTCTTGTTCAGGAGGTGATGAATAAGAGGAGGGGATGGACATTTAAGAGGTCTGCTACATTATTGTGACTGACAAGGAAAATAATTATTGATGGTAGCATTTTATGCTGAGCGCCATGTTCTGGAAGAACCGCCTGGTAAGTTGTGGCAGCATTGCTGGTAGAGGTTAAACGTCTGGACAAGAGGTTCAGTGGTAGGCCAAGACTATTTTGAAGTCTGCTTTGTTTCTTTACAGTGCAATAGAATTTTCCAAACAAAGGAAACCTAGCCCATGTTCTTTCCTCCTCCACACAATTTACATCCTTTTCTCCAAAACACCTCTTGGTTGTCTTGGAATAAAAAGCATTTGAGCCTCATAGCTCAAATACAGGTCAGATAGTGCCCTTGCAGAATTTAAATCAGATATTGGCATGTCGTCACCTGTGAGTGCAGTGGTTAGAGCAGTTCTGCAGCGCGGTCACTGGGATGTCAAAAACAGAGGAAAGAGAAATTTGACTTCAGCAAATGCTGCATACAACAGTTTTGCGAATTGGTTAAAGCTATTCTTGGGCTTGCGGCAGTGCACCTGGCAGAAAATTATTAGAGTAAGACATATATGTACACAGAAGTACTGTGAGTTTTAAAAAAAAAAAGAAGTAATTAGTTTCTGCATGTAGTAGGTTGAGGGAGTTAGAGGCAATTTAATATATCCATAGGTGGCAGGTTTGATTTGTCAGCTTTTAGCACGGCTAAGAGGATTGGGCATCCAAGTATGAGGGAAGTACTAACCACTATGTAAGTAGTCTGGAGCACAGGGCCTCACATCACCAAAAGAGACCATTTTTTAAAGAAGTAAATCAAGCTTTGCATGAGCAAGGAAAATATAGAAAGCAAAGAACAATGCAAACATTGGAAAAGTCGATAATAGTTTTCTCAGCGAGAACGAGATAAGTGAATGGAAAAATCTATGAACTGATAAAGGGAGTCACGCAGGGCCACAGCACTTGAGAATGCAGTGTTTGAGTTTCAGATGTTTTAGTGAGGGAGTCACACTTGTTTGAGTCAGTGGTTTTTTGGATCTGATTCTATGTGAGGGTCAGCAGTAAAGGTTACGTTTTGGGGAGTTATACCACCCAGGTACTGATTGATTGCCACCAAGGGTTGTTCTCATTTAAGGTGGCATCCTGGAAGATGCCACTGAACAAATATGGAGCTATAGATAATCCGAAGCACTTGATATTGCACATTAATCTATTTCCTTTCCCTTCTCCCCTATCAGTATTGACAAATTAATGAAGCTTACCAAAGCTTATCAGAAGGACAGAGACCATGTCATCCCTGTCAGAACAAAGCAGAATGATTTTATTTGATTCTGCTTTTCTGTTGTGATCAGTTGGCAGACACACAGATACAACTACAGAAATACAATCTGTCCCTTTATGAAGGGTAAGAACAGAAGGAAAGGGGGAAAAAAAAGATTTATTGTCCCTGAGATGGTTGGCTTTTGTTTTGATATGTCCTGTGAGAGGCAGAAGAATTCCCAGGCAGTATGGAGATGTATGGAAAAACAAAGATTCCTGTTTGTTTTCTGTGTGCATTCAGGAGGATGCTTTATGGATGATGTATTGTTTTTGGATTGGTGTTTTTGGTGTTGTGGTTTTTTTTGGTTTTTCCCCCTGTACCATGTACTAAGGCTTTCTGGTGCAAGGGCATGTTAATGATACGTCTTAGCCCAAAAACGTATTTCAGAGCACATCCAGAGGAATATAAAATTGGTGAGCTAATCAAGCTGAATAAAAGTTAATAAACATCACTGGTGAAAGGATTAGGTTGAATTCGCCAAGAAATTGTCCTGGTTTAATGAATCAAATTACTTTAAGGATCTATTAAAATCTATCGATATAATTTTAAAAATAATTTTTTTTTGTATGGAGAAGGAGACTGATAGTTACAGGGTAAGTTTAAAAACTAGCAAGGTAGAAGAGCTGAGGCTGTACTTGCATGAGGAGCTGAGCTGGCCAAACAGCTGACTGGCTCTGGAGAGGTCTCACCGCCCTGCCCTCCTGCCTTGCTGCCATCCACACCGCCCTGTCCCTGCCTTGGAGGTTGCTCTGATAACCAGGAGACCCTTCCCTTGGCAGCTGCAGTTCCTGACACGTTCCTCTTTGTCCGGGCAGCTTTTTGTCAAGTGGAGGATGGCACCGCCACAGGGATGGCAGCAGGGCTGCGGGGACTGACTACACCCACTGCTGCAGGAGGGAGTAGGGATTAAAGCTGTGGGAAACATAGGTTTTCATCTATTTTCCCCAAAGGAAAAAAAGAACAAATAGGGAAAAAAAAGAGGTTTGAATCAAACCAGTCAGTAATTTCTTCCAAAGCTTGAGTTGGAGAGATCTCATACAAAGAAACGGGGAGTAACAGCTTTGACTTCTAGGTTTTGTCAGAGTCATTTTCCATGTTGCCATATATGTTGTTTGTTCTACCATGCTGCTGTAGGATTTCAGTAAATAGTTCATTTTGGTTAAGGTCTAGACTGCAGTTCAGGCAAGACTGGTTGCTTTTGGGGAGAGAAAGAAAATTCTGTTTCTCTCTTGTACTACTGGTCCATTGTTTGAGAATTCTTATGCTCATAGCCAAATGAGATGCAAAGCTAATTTCAGTTAAAAGAATTTGTGTGTTCAACTATATGTACATGTACAAATGGTGAACATAAAGCACTGAATTATTGCTCAAAAATTGTCCTTAAAAAGAGGAGTGAAATTATACAGCTTGCAAAGTTAACTTTTATTTTCATTGCCTTTTACAAATTTCAGAAAATCTTACTATTAGCTGGAGCTGGATTTCTATTCTAGAAAGGTCTTGGGTTCTTGCTGCTCCAGTATTAAGTTGTGTGTATATTTTCTCAGTCTGTAAAAGCGTGTCTGTGTCAATACAGTATTTAGGTCTATTTTATGAAAATTAAAACCAAATTTTTCTTAGCAGTAGCTGACATCAATCGTGCTCTGCCCCCCTTTAATACTAAACAATGTTCCAAAAGGAAAATTTATTAGATCACCTATTTAGATTCTCTGACATCATTCTGTCATGGCAATGAAGTGATTTACATGAAAAAATATATTACCTCTGCTTTTAGACAAAATGAGATTATGATGATTAATGGAGAAACTGGAAATGGCTGGCCTTTTTAAAGCGAAACATGTCCTGTGCTTAGTTTTCCTCCTTATTTTCTTCACCTATTGTAAAATGGTTTTGGTTTTGAGTAAATTAAAATGTAGAAATTATGTCTCATAACTGAAGTAAGCTATAAAAGCAAGGTATCCATGGTAACATCACTACAGAACTGGAACTGGAGACAAAAGGGAGAAAGCAATTAGCTTGAAGCACAGAGTCTGAACTGTCGTGATGGTAGGGGACCTAGATCACGTATTCCATGTGCAGGCGTAGTCACGGAGGGAGCTAGATGTTCGGTTTGGGGAAGAGCAGGCTAAAGACTGATCACCATCCCTCCTGGTCAGCATCTCTGAGATACAGTTGCCTTTGGGCGGAGAACTTAGCGTACAGAATGGTCACACGAATGGCGAAATTGTATTTTAACAAGAAAGCAAAGAACAAATCATCTTTTCTGATACATGCCTTAAAATGACACATGAAACGTTTCCTTTAGCTTCTTACAGAGCTGTCTTTTTCCTTAGATGTCATCTAAATAACAAGTAATACACAAAGGCCTAAACTAAGATGAGAAGATGATGCTGAATAAGCACTCTGGAATATTTCCTTTCCATATGCTAACTGAAGTAAAACCCAAAGGCCATTAAGGCAAAAGCTGTTTGACTACGGAAATACTTAAATTTCAGAAAAATGTAAATAGTGGCATTTTTTTCCAGAGGGCTGATGGAACAAATTCAACCTGATAAAAAGGAGGCAAAGGTTGAGGTGAACACTGCTGGCAATTTAATCTGCATGGAAACTTTGCATCAGTCACAGGATGTAATGTTTGGGAATCAATAGAGAATAATTTCTGTGTGACAGCTCCAGCACGCTGTGCTGCGGGACCCCAGGTTGTGACTGGATGGACGCTTCATCGCGGGCTGCGATGAATGCTGGGGCGCTGAGTGCTCTTCGCTTGCCTCAGTGGAGCTTTGCTGCACAGAAGGTCAGTGTGTTGAAACGTGGAAAATGAATTACCAGGGGAAAATGAAAACTTGGATGAATTTACAGTCATGGCTTGTCCTTAGTGACATTGACTGGACAACTGTCTTTGAGGGCACGCTTGGCAATGGAAGATGACTTGCTCTTGGATTCTGTGCCTGCAAATGCATTTGCAAGTAAAAGCAAAAGGGTATTTAAAGTAGAAATTAAAAATACACTTACACAAGTCATACTAACATTTTTGGGAAGACAGCGGTATCGCAAGCAGCATTTTAACTCTGTTATTTTTGTTCAGATAATTAATCTAGGTCTTGCATTAGGCATACGTTGTATTTAGCATTCTACTGCAGTTCTCTATATGCAATCTTGAAATTTCAGCACTCTCCTTCATTGATTTCTGCTAGCAGTACAGACTCTTGAGAGCTCTTCAAGATAGAACCATCTTTCCTGAATTACACAGTTGTTTATCAGGAGCCATGTACCGTTGTTCCCCTATTCTTTGTTTAAATGGCTTGGCTTCTCCTCTGATACAGGTTATTGATGTTCAGTTCCCTGCTGTGTGTCATTTGTTCATCTGGCTATTTGTTTTCTAACGTGAATGATTTCCTTGGAGGAACAGCTAGATAAGAGCGGAAGGAGGTTTAACACATCAGTAGGCAGTGCAGATGCAAAAGGGTATTTTGTTCTCTGGAGTACCTCTGCTTCGGTCTCCATTTGCTGTCATCAACAGCAATTGTTTGTGACAGTGTACATTTGTAGTGTTGGTTTTGGTTTGTTTTTTTTTTTTTTTTTAATAAACTAGAGTGAAATCTGTATTGAGCTAAATCATCACTTGGATGTAATTTCCACCTTGTCTTCCCTGTTCTGTGATATGGCTCAGGTGGTCTCTATTAGCCCCTTCATGTTGCTCAGGTTTAAAGCCTCCCAAGGAGCTGTAGGACAGCAGGTGCGTCGGTGTCTGTGTGACCTGCCTGCACACTCTGCTGCCTTTAGTGACCATGAGGCAGCTGGGAGATGTGTTGAATTGAATCTGGAAGAATTATTTTCTTCCCTGGTTTGGGGCTCTGTAATGCTCTGGGACTTATCCAGAATCCCACATGCTATGGCAAAATTCAGCCAGCCAGATGGTCGCGTGATTTCTCTTGTGACTGCTGCTGAGCTGGAGGCCAGCCCCTGCGAATTTCGTGTACCACACCAAGTTTCACTGGTTGAAACTGCCTCAAAACCCAGTGGAAATTTGCACAGTGATAACTTGGTAGTTGAGAGGATGGGTCCTGTTGGCAGGCGTATCATTTCCTTTCTGGCACTCCTGCTGTTGGCTATTAGTTTTTCTTCTGCCATGTCACCTCCATTTCCTCTTGAATCAGTGCCACGGTACGTTGCCAGCAAACATTTGCAAGGTTTTCAGAACAGCCTGAACTGTAGCTGTAGCCAGGATGGAGGCTGGGACTCGCATCCTGCAGGACAACAAACCCCAGCGTGAGGCTGCTGGTGCTTGGCTAGGCTGGTTGCACATACGTGATGGTACCGGCCTTGTTGCAGCCCCAGCTAACCACGCTGGTACCGGCCTTGTTGCAGCCCCAGCTAACCACGCTGGTACCCCTCGTGCAGCGTTCAAGAGCCGCTGTCATAGTCGAGGCTTGGAATTGCGCTCCGCCGGGATTCAGTAAAGGCTTCTGTACAGCTGTGTGGCATCCAACTCATTGCCACCTTCTCACAAGCTGCTTAAAATCATTGTAGAAATAAGCTTCTTATCCTCACCAGAGGTTTCAAACAAAGGAATTTTGACTGAGAAAGTCCTGGAAGTTTGCACGGATGTGGTTATTGCTAATTTAGGTGCAGGCAAAGGTTTTCGGTGACTGAAAAGTTACAGTTTGAAGGTGAGAGAACAAGACTTCTGAAGACATCCAAACCATTGTTTAGGAGTAGGTTGCAGGACACTTTCTGTTGGTATTCTTTTTCTGAATCATATACTTGTTTAAATATCTGAAAGAAAATACAAAAGATGGAGAAAGAAAAACAAAACAAAACATTTTGCTTTTCCCATTTGCTCTTCTGATAAATGAGAAAATGCTTAATGAAGCAACAGAGGCAGTCTTTAATGATGGCAAATTGAATTTTTTTTTAGTAAGAGATTTTAGTTTGCTTTAGTTTTCTGATTGGGGAGGGTGCTTTTTTAAAAGATGTGTTCATATGTTTGCTATCGGGGGACTGGGATGTGGTTGCTTTCTACCCATAGAGCTTCATGCAAGGAGTTTATGGACTACGGAAGGCTTTGTGCACATCTGGATGTGGGTCGGTAGGTGAGGCACAGAACAATGAACTGAGGTGCAGGACAAGTAAATTGAAAAATAAATGGAGTAGGTGGTTAAACTGCAAGTATGGAGCACAACCGTGGCAACAGGAAAGTGCCTGCAGGTTTTTAAATGCAGTGAGACAGGATATGTTTGAGAAGCAAGTTCCTCATGGAAAATCATGCCTGACTCATTGCTCTAGCAACCGTAGTGGATCAACCTGCTTGTTATTTTTGCAAATATACATTCGTATTTGGTTTAAGTATAATTTTGGGCATTACTCTCAAGGTTTAGCAACTTCTGTTGTGTGCAAGTCTCACCACAGTCACCTCATTTCTAAATGCCTTTGAGGGGACAATAACATGGCTTTTCTTACTCGCAGGAGATTTTCTTGGGGCTCTGCTTGCGCTGGTTCCCACAATTAACTCGGCTATCTTCCCATCAGCAGCAGGGCTCCGACTGGCAAAGAACCCGCTTCTTTCCTTTCTGGACTTTCAACCAAACAACCCTAAATACAAAATTTTGCTATATCTGAACTACAGAAATGTTACCAGTGCTAGCATTAGTATTATCTAGACATTTGAGGATGATATTGTATTATTAAATGATACAGATATCATAGGCACTCTTAATGTAAAGGATAAGTAGCATTAATACAGCTGGAGGACTAAGTGGACCAGGTTATCACTTTTCAAGAGCCAAAAAATGTCTTCCGAGGCAAGAATCACAGAAGAGAAGAGATTGTAGCCTGCAGGGGTGACCAGTCACAATATGCAGAACTCTCTCAGTCAAGATGGAGCACTGTGGGTTTGGATTTGTTTTCTCTGAGCCTTTACTAAAAATAGAGGCAGTGGCGAGATGATTTTAGAGCTCTGCGATAGTAAGTCACGATAGATAGGGTAGATACTGTATTTTCTGCATTCATGTTCTAGGAGAATAAAACAACAGCAACAACGAAATCTCTGGAGAATGAAATGTTTTTACCTGTGATTCGTTTTAGTAATTGTGGAACTTAGTTTTACCCCCATTTAGCTTACCGTATTTCAGAAAGCTTATATTCCAATATAAATGTCTGCACATTCCACCTGATGTTGTCACTATCTATGGAAAAGGAGAGGGAAAATAAAGCTCAGAAAACTGTTTTTCAAAGACAAATAACTGCCAGACCTGATGCATTTATACATATATATATATGTGTGTGTGTGTGTGTGTATATATGGGTAAAAAAAAAAAAACAAAACCACAACCCACACATTGAGAACGTATGTCTGAAATAGCTTCTGTACCTTCTACTTGTTCCTTGTGGGAAGCTAAATGAAAATCTGTCTCTCCTTTCTATTGAAAATTGCTTCCAATTTCTGTTTTCTAACTACAGAGTTGACAGTTCAGGGAGGCGAGGCCACGGGAGGGTGACTGGCTTCTGGAGAAAGAAACGCGGAAACCAGAACTGAACCCTTCTAAACCACGCTAATGCGAAGGCAGCATGGAGGTAAAGAATGACGACGGTGTGCCTGAGAGAAACTCCAGCTGAAAACCTAAGCCTAGATAATTCTCCTCATAGGGATGAGCGTAACATAGTATAGTCCCAGCCTAAATGTAGGTCAGCTGGATTTCTGTTCAGATATTTATGGGTAAACAAGGTAAATTAATAATATGGTTGGTTGCTTATCAGGGTGTTTGCCTCAGGATGTAAAACAGAACAGTTGTGTTTATGCAACACCAGAAGCATTTCTGGGGAAGACAAGCTCTCCTAATAAACACCCTATCATCTATAGAACGGCATAGGTGCATGGAAGAAAGATTGTTTTGTCATAATCTTTTCTTAACAATGATGTGATTCCTGCCAGAATGCCCTGTTTGAGACAGTGAGCACAGATTAAAGCCATCGTCAGTAGTGTAGTACACATTTCCTGTATTATATGGCAGCTTGCCTTTTTTTTTTTCTTTTGAGTAAAGAATTCAAGCTCTACTGCTGAACAGCTCCTCCTCCAACCACGGTACGGGTGAGACACCCACACTGAAGCTCCCTAGAAGCTTCACTGAGTAGTGCAGCGCCTTACCTGGGCTGGCATGGCTTTACCTGCTGCAAGGGACTCTCCTCGACAGGCTAGCGGATGTGCACTGTCTCGACCATGGGAGTTGTGTCAAAGCTTTAGAGAAGAAAACCGGTGACAAAAACCCACCCGACACCACCAAACAGGCTGCTCTAGACCCAGTCAATGTATAGTCACACGTCCTTTATGCTGCTAGTACCTAAACATCTAACATGTAATTACTGGCATGAAACTTGGAAGTTGCTTCCAAGGTTCTTATATTTCTAATTCCATTGGTTTTCCCCAAATTGTCATCTTTGGGTTTTTTTCCTGTATAGCAGTGGTAGGATTACAGAGGAACATGAATCCATACATTTATGCACATCTTTTACTCAAAGGAAACGTGATGGCTAGAAACTGTGATATGGCTACACAGGTTTCCATTCAGTTTGATAAAATGCTAAACGAGGAGGGAACTGGTTAACAAAATAGTTAGTTGTCTACGTACTTCATAGGATTTACTGTGATGTTACGGCACAGTCATATAGCTGCCTTGTGTGTTATACCTAAAAAACTGAAAACAGGTATTTTGTATCTGTTGCCAAGTTCACATTTTACTTACTAGATTGTTAGGCAGTTGCAAGTGATTAAGGCTGGAATCCCTGCATTAATTTGGTACAATACCATTGTAGCTCAGGTTAGGGCAAAAAGAGGATAATTGGTACGTGGATACAAATTAAGAGTTTAATATCCCATGCAGCTGTTTACATCTGCTTAATTAAGCAGCAGCAACTTCACATTAGCATTGCTATGATACCATAAATACACACTAGAGAAAAAGGTACAATCGTGTATACAGACCCTCGTAATGTCAAATTGATGCAAGTTAGGTACTTTTTATTTCGGTGTTACTTTTAATGGTAGAAAGCCAATGTTCATGTTTAAGGAGGATCTTCAGGTCTGATACCTCTGGCTTTGGTACAAGTGCCAGGATTTTATAAAAAGAGGACGCTCCTGTAGGCAGGCAGTTGAAGCACTAAATAATGAGCTTGAATGGAAACCACCACCTTAAACAGAGGTGGAAGTCAGCGGGTAATTGTGCTTTTGGAGCCTTTACAAGAGTAGCACAGTCGTTTTGTACAGCAAACACCCATCTAGAACAGCGCAGGGCTGTGTGTTTGAACACTGGTGAAGTTCCACCCTTTGGGCGATCTGGCAGAAACTCTTTGTTTCATGTATTTACCAGCAGCTCTGGCATGGAGCTCCTTGTTTTGCTTTTTGATTAAGGATCCCCTGAAGTAATGCAGATGTGCCTAAGGTACGCACAATGGGGACAGGCCTTGGATTCACACAACGTTATCGACAGAACAGAAAAATTGTACTTTGGTCACAACTATCACAGTCTGTTAACCATCAGCATCAGAACACAACCTCAGTTGGTGCCATTTTTAATGATTAGAAATAATACATTGTAAAACAAAAAGTGAAAAAATTCCAGCGTGATACTTATAAACAAAGAACAAATAGAAAACAAAAAAGCTTCAGTTTTGCCTGATTCATAGTATTTATAATACAACAGATCATTAGTCTGAGGTAATACCAGTAATAACTTTTTAGTCCTTCAAGGACCGCTCAAAAATTCTGAACAGTGATAGTAACGCACGTCATGTTAAAAGCGAGACTTGAGTATTGAATCAAGCAAATCCCTTACCCCTTTTAGTTAGGGATATGGGGTTGCAAGCATAAAATTGGAAATAAGTCTGTACAGTCGGAACTACAGAACGTTGGAGTCCTGCGTGGCACGTCATTAGCTCCCGTCAGTACTTCGGAGTACAGCTGGTTATGTAAAAATCAGACATTTCGACAGAGAAAAGACTTGGTTCCAGAACAGCCCTTAAGAAATTTAGACTACTGTTAGCTTGCATAAAATAGCCAAACAAAAGATGAATTCAGAAGTCCAAATTTTGGCATGAGGTAAAACCATGTGCATTTATTTCATCTGCATTTTAGAATTAGTAAGCATAAAATTAAATATGTTGACTGTAATGAATTCAGTCATACAAGTGCAAGTCTTCAGCTAGAACGTATTTTATGGCAGTTTATTTAAAAAATGTACCAGTAAATCATAAAAGAGGGATCATGTCCATTTAACGTTTATTGAAGTATACAGGAGGTTTTCTTTAGAATCAAATATGAGCATGAATGTATGGCCAAACATAAAATCTATCAAATTCAGTGAAAATTTTCTGACTTTAAATAGTAGCTGTAAGAATGACCAATATATATTCTTTGTTACAACCGCCCTCACTCTACAAGTAAAAAAAAATAATAAACATTCAGTAAACATTCTTTCCTAAGGTAGTTTCCCTTATATATCAGTGATTTATCCATTTCTTGTATACATAACTTTTTAAACATACCAATCAGTGGTTCTCACAATTGAAAAATAAAAGCACAAAAAAGTTTACACTCTTGTACAGGTAAATAAAAGATCATCTTGAATTAAACTGTATATCCTTAAGGGCATAGTATAGTTTCAATTTCATTACCTATTACATAATTAGCTTCTTACATACAAATATTGACATATTTGGCTTGTGCTTCAAAGCCTTTGTGTCTAGAAAGTCCAGGTCAATGCCACTCATAACTTGAAGTCAGCGGGGATATCTTTACTGCTGCTGGGTTTGACCGGTTCGTGCAACAGAGCCTCGTCTGCACTTGGTGTGGCACCGCATTTTTCTGTGGAGTCCTCAGCGTCTGGGTCCAGGCCTTCAGGACAGGGGAGTTTGAGAAGTTCTTCCCGCAACTGAGCTGTGTGACGCTGAACAGACAACAAGAGGTCAGCGTGGAAGACCGTAGGGAACACAGTACTTTTCACAACGTTAGACAACGTAAGGCAGAAAGAAGGAGCAAGCAGAAAAGGTTGAAATGACTGTTTCAATGACTGGATAAACTTGTCCCCTGTATTGAGGGAGCGGTACTTTCCTTGTAGTGATAGAACAATTAGCAAGTGCTGCTAGGGAGAAATTAAAGGTGGTAAACAGAACTGGAGCAAACAAGTGCATCGATAAAAATGCTCCGCTGTTTGTCTTGCAGCTGAGTCACATCTGTGTTCTGTGATCACAGCAGAAACGGGCTTGGAGGAGGTAGGTCAGCGAGTCAAAACATAACTTGATAAAGAGTTGGTGATGAGGTCTGTAACAGAGACCGCTACACCGAGATTTGTGTACTGGTCATAGCAACTAACAGTAACCTCAGTTTGAAGAGCAGTCACATTGAACGACTGCAAGTCCATCAACAGAAAAAAAGAAGACTTAAAAAAATTTTTTTTTTCGCTCCTCAGGGGAAGAAAAAAAAAAAATAATACAGGTCTGCTGGCTGTGTGGACACAAAATACACAAATAACAGTACTTGGCTAGGAAGGAAGAAAATATTTACAATGGTTGTAAGTGTTGATAAAAGTTAACACAGGGTAAAACTAATTGTAGCGGACCACAGTTTAATAACTGTGCTTGTCTATTTGCAAAGCTGCTTTTCCGGCAAGGAAGTGGGTGTAGTACAACGTTACCATAACGCCCCCCCGAGAGAGAACCAGATACACTCTCTGTGTCTGTCTTACAGAGGTATTCGTAGGAAAACAGGCAGGACAGGCGCCAAAGGAAAATCTAACTTGTAGAAAAAAACACTGAGAAAGTGGAGCGCACCCACCCTTTAGCTCTTGACAGCTGGGAAACTCAGGTTTGTTTACATGTTTTACAGTTGCTGGGATTTTCTATATTGTTACTATAAAACTCAACTGCTGAGCAATTTCAGTGCCATTTGTCATCTTTGGATTAAAGAACAGAAAGTTACAAAAGCAATTCTCACCTTCAGAGCTGCTGCATGATGGGACATAGTCCTGCCTACCCGTTTGTCACTGCTGTACTGCTGTATGTCTGCTATCCACTCCTCACACTGAGCCATGATCTCCACTCTTTTCAAGTAAAAATGTTTGTGGATGACCTGCGAGAAAACATTCCGAATAAAGAACAGCATTCAGTGTTTTCTAAGAACCTTATATTTCAACAATACAAAATTTGCAAGACCCCTATGAGTCTAACTGGATATTTAAAAAAAAAAAAAAAATATTCAGTGGGAGGGTAATTCAGCATTGAACCAGGCTGCAGATACGTTTGGGAATTTCTGTCCTTGAAGGGTTTCCAAGATGCAACTGGAAAAAGCTCTGAGGAACCTGGTCTGAATTCAGCTGATCCCGTTTTGAGGAGGTGGTTGGCCTGGACGCCTCGTCCAGTCGGTATGAAGCTGCGATTTGTGTGCAGCCTGCCATTTCAGCATTCACTCGCGTTGTCTGGGTGAAGGGTAAATGAGCGCCAGAAATACACTCTCCCACCAGGGAAAACAAAAAGTGATAGCAGAACGTTAGACACGTTCTTCAGTTCAAAGATGACTTTACTATGCAGGCGCTACCTATGGACGTTTACATTTGCAGAGGGGCAGGGTTACACGGATAAGATGTGAGGGCTTTTATTGTTGCTTTCACAGTCCGGAAGAATAAGCACTACGTCCTCCCCGTCACTGACCACTTGCTGCCTGAACAGAAAACGGATGAGCAGAAACACCATCAACAGTAGGAGCAGAGGAACGTGACGTGTTTCGGCACAGAGGAGAAGGATCGTACCGGCTGCTACAGAAGAGGTGCAACCACCACAGTGCCATGGCCTGGGCAGAGCCGCACCTCTGGGGACGCTGGAATTCCCAGGCAATAGCGCTTGAGCCACCCACAGTTTGGGTGGGAACCAGTATTTGATCGCATTGTAATTTTGGTATTTCTGTACGGAGTTGAGTTCAAAAAAATCCAACCCAACCAATCAACCTTCAGACAAAGTTGTGAAACTCTACTTAAGTGTTGGCTTTGTCTTAAACAGTTCGCTAAAACTCTGCCTGGTGAGAGAAACAATAAAATCAAAGTTTTATTGAGCACAGTGCGTTCTTGGCAATATTGCAACATAATTGACAAAACCATCTTTCCCTCTAGAGGTTAGAGAATACAGCTATCTGTCTAAAGAAAAACTGCATATTGAAAGCATAATTGACTTCAGTTCTGGATGCGTTCCTTATATCCATAATGGAGCTTGGAAGAACTCCCAAAGACTGGCAGCTTAGCTCCCCTGAGCCTACCTGTCACTTAAGACCCTGAAGGGAAGACAGCCCATATTTGCGAAGACGAAAGGTCTTCGTTGCTGAAGGATGTACACCCTCTCTTAGACCTCAGCTTTCAGGATGCCTTTGCATTTACGTTACTGAATGACCATCATTGTTAAGGTTCCCAACACAACCCTACAAAAATCCCTACAGGTCTTAACAACGAGCTGGTCTCTCAGAGAAGTGCTCAGATAATCTACACAAGAGATGCACTTCCATCTGGATGGGGCCACAGACAGAATCGAGCGTCCTGCCAAAATGCAGCTATTGCATCGGAGAAAAATGTAACGCTTTCCAGTGCATGATTTCCATTTTTGATATCTAAAGAAAGATACATGCCCCTTCACATAGGATAGGGAATATTTACTCGGAGAAGTAGAAAGGGAGTTCTCATGTTGCACAAGTTGGTAAGGCACTGGGTACGACCCCAAGCTTAAACTGGTGTGGTTGTGGCTTTAACACAAAAGCAAGCTATCTCCGCCTCAGACTTCTTACAGAAGCAGACTATCATGGCTTCGCATTTCTCCGAATCTTGAGCTCATACTGTGCTAAAGACCTCAACCCAGAAACTGTATTTTGGGAAATGGGGAAAACTGCAGTTACCTAAACCAGGACAAACCAATTTGGGTGCAAAGCTTTTAAGCACTGGCCAGGTCTCTTCCTTGCAGCAAAACTCTTGCCTGTTCACAGGTGACAGCAGGGAGTTTCCAGTGTTGAAGGTACCTCTGCAAGGTGGTACTTTGATGCTACTTTTCATTTACGTCTGGGGGGGGCCGCTCAGCTTAACTCAGCCCTAGCAACACAGCACATTTAGAAAGCTAACAGTTGTATTGTTTTCAACATCTGCCTTTTGGTAACGATGTGCTGTGCCTAAGTTGTCTGTTCTCAGGGAATGGCTGGTTTTCCATGGAGACATCACCATTTGGATGATTTTTTTGAAGAAAAGTGCAATAACAGCAAACTGGGATTCATTTCCCAAATACTGTGATATTGCATAGCCTTCATTTCTGTGTATGTGAACAGAAAGATGGGGCATTATTGTCAGGGAGCCCCCCGCCTTCTGGTATCTTCAATTAATTTAAACTCGCTGTAATTTGAAAACTTTTTTTGCAAAAGTGAAATTGTTACATTTAGCTAGAAAAAAAAGGACCTATCAGCAGAGCTTATTTGATTATGTGTCACGATATTACCATTATCAGGGTCTTCAACTTCCTGAGTAAAACATTTAAGAGGTAATTTAGAACAACAACCATGTTTTACTTCATTAATTGAAGACACCAGACTACACTGCACATCCTTTTCCACCTGCGTGTGGATAAAATATTTAACTCCTGCCATGCAGGTGAAGTGTTTAGGGCTTCTTATTCCACAAGACACAGTGATTTTAATGGATAAAGGTTTTTGCATTCCAAAGAATGTTTTTAGGCAAGGAGGGGATGGGAGACTACCCTCTCACTCAGGTGCCACACTTAGCAATGCGCATAACCCTAAAATAACGATGCTTTTTCAGCATTTTAGTATGCAGACAACTGAAAGCATAGATGATGCCACAAGATGGTTCCACGCCTCAATGTAGAACAGGCAACAGTTTTAGTAGTTCAGACTAAAATGTGTTCTTCTCTAAGTATTTGCTGGTAGTACCGTGAGATGGCTCATGTTGGACCACCCGTTTTGCATTAATATTCATACAGATTCTCTTACTTAGTGCATCTTCAACTCTTTTTTTTCCTTGAATCCTTTGCCATGTACGTTCAAGTCCCTGTGATCTACTTGACCTGCTTTGAGAAAGGAGTTGGACTAGAGACACCGAGAGAAATCCCTAACAACTAAATTACTCTATGAGGCTCTGGGTGAGTTAGTCTAGTGTCAGCAATGTAAACAAACTTGATTTCTTTCAAATAAGTTGTTTAAGACAGTGTGAATGCGTGAAGGTTATTATTACTTTTATCAGCACCAAGACAGTGGTTTTCAAAAGCACAGATTTCTAGTTTAGCCTAGGTGCTTTGCGGATCCTTCCGTGTATAACATTCAGGCTGGTATTTGTTTTAATGTATTTTTCCAACATGCATTGTTGTGGTGTATCCAGAGTGCTTCCTAATACTTCCTTCAAATTCCTGTTTCTTGGGAAAATACTTCCTGTTAGCTGTGCTGACTAACACCACCGAGTGCCCGTTTGTAGGGCCGGGCGACAGCTTTCACATGAAATGTGAGCGGCACCACCCGGCACTCAGAATGAGCCAAGCCGCATGAACCACGTTTTATCAAACTGCGCACCAAGCCTCCTTACAGGTCAGTCCCAACTTGTGCACATTCCCCTTTACCGGAGAAGAACACGTGAAGTCAGGTGCATCCTTATTCACTTCCGTCTCTGGAGTCAGTTGCCCCAGGGAATAAAGAGGAGGCTAAAAGGGACATCTCCTGCATGACGTTTCCAAATATTTGCATTATGCTTAACACGCGAACAAGATAAATAAATCAGCAAGGTACTTCCCGTGTTTCACAAAACCTACCTCCTTAAAACATGGCGATGGGTTTCTGATTTGTTCAAGCATTGCCCACTTGACTGTTGCCTGTCGTATATTTCCATCATATTCTCTGGAGCTCTGGGTACCGCTCGGAGTACCTCGTGATCGTTCGTAACCTGGCTCGTTAAAATACGGTTCTGCTACCAGAATTAGGGATTGCACAGACACTAACACCTGTTAAGAGAAGAAATGAAATATTAAAATTGTGCCACCCACTTGCTTTTACAAAGATAAAGTGTTTTGCTTGCCTTACCCGCAAAACCACTTCTGTGGCAAAGTACTGACGTTTATAATACAGGCTCCCTGCGAGTAGGGAACATCCATGCTTTCAAACCAAAACCGTTACTACACGTAAAAACCAAAGTCCTATGACTGCGTCCTACGACTGAGAAAATGTCAAAAATATAAATATACGTAAAAGAAAATGTTTAAAGGAAGAGATGTCCGATTGCACCCTTTTGTGAAAGAAAGTGTATTTATTTGTCAGGATCTCAGTCAACAACAATTCCTGAATGTTTCCTGTGGCTGAGCTTACTAATTCGTCTAATTCTGAATGAGATGGAGAAGGAACAAGGGAGGTGAAATGCAAACATTGAGGTTCATCTGGGTATACGCACTTTCCCATTTTTTTCTTTCAAATGCATTCAATTGATTTAGGTATGGTTTTGGCCCTTTAGTTTCAGATTTTACATATAAACAGCGTGTCATATGCCAATAAAACAAAACCTCGGTACTTCTCTTGAGATAGGAAAAAAATGTCTTCGGTACTGTATCAACCAAGCACCAACTATTCAGTGATAAGGAAATGACAGTTTTCCCCCTTTCAATTTTATTATCAGGTACATGTGGGAACAGATGCTTACATACATACAAGGCATCTAAGTATATACCCTAATATTCCTAATATAAACCAAAGAATTAAATAGATCTATAAGGCACTTGGGAATCCAAATGTACGTGTACTGCATATTCATGATTTGACGGCTTACTGATTTGTCCAGTATTAGAATGTTTGTCCCTGTCGACTTGTTGTTGTACTTAATCAAAACTATGTTACATGCAAAAATGCCGTTATACTTAGGTGCGAGGCATCCGCTGCATCACATTAAACGTGTCAGGGCAGCTGTTTCTGGAACTGACTCTCCTCCCCACCTAGACAGAATTTAAAGCTTGGCGCCATCCCCTAATTTAGCAGCCCCGTTTGTGAATTTGGATATGGAAGACAACAGTCCTTTTTCTTGGCACGTCGAACGTACATGAGGTAGATAACCGTGTCAACGACAACTGAAGACTCCGTTTCTTTTGCAGGGCAGTGCCCCAGCAACGAGGTAGTTGCGCTCTGTACTCAAGGTTGGCATTCTCTCGGAGTTTCTCTTGTAGCAATGCCAGCACAAAAGCGTTGCAGCCTTCCACGCTCTCCGTGACGCGTGCCCACTCCACAGACACAATGCCAAACCGGTAACTCGTCTCAAAGCAACAGCCCCAGCATCAGTGGAACGACCCTGGTTAATCTCAGTCTCACCGTCACCTCACAAAGACACCCTCACTCCTGTCGGTGCCGTGACACTTTCTGCTTGTAGTTGTGGAGTTGGTGTGCTCTAACTACAGCACAGAAGGGGAATCTCGGGCAGCAAAGTCTCTACCCTGACGGACAGGGCACCTGGCTGTGCAGTGCGAGATGGGAGCTCGCATCCCCCCTTGCATTTCCCTCGAAGGAAAATTAAACAAGTTTTTCTGTTGCTTGGGCAGCTGCCCCAGCTAGCTGCTGTGACGTGGTATCGCGTGCACCATCGCATCGTCTCCTGTGCTGCCATGCATTCAACTAGAAGGAGCCATGGCTGTTTTGTGTTACACTTAAAAATTAAAATATGGATAAATGCACTGAAATATACAGAATGTGCCTCACAAATCAGCTTCCAGCAAGAAAATGGCCACTTACGACACTAAAAAAGGCAGAATATTAATGCAAATGTGCTAAGCCAAGGTAGAGTACTTCAGGGACCTACAGTGTTTTGGTGATCTGTGGCCTTTACGTGTGTCTGAAGTAGCTGGGTTTTGGTTTTTTTCATATATTTCAGATAGAGATATATTTTTAAATAGCTATACTAGAGAGATAATGACACTACGCAGCATTGCACTTTCTTGGCCTTGATAACCAGTTGTTACTTTGAATTATAATTGTAATGAATGAAAAACTCTGAAGTCATCTTCCAGTTTCATTCGGGCTACAAAAGTTAATTTCTGAAGTATTTTGGGTGGTCTGACGACTGTTTAATCTTTGAGCCAGAAAACACATGTAGTGCTTAATTCTTCCCAAGCAATTTATCTAGTCCTACAGCTGTTTCCCAGTTCATAGCTATAATAGGTTTTTCTCCCAGTATGGGGGGGGCACTTTTTCCAACATTTTTCTTACTATTTTCAAAATGAAACCCTAAAAACACTCTTACATTTGAAACTTAAACGCAGCATGAGATTTCTAACAATCAAATCTAACATTTTAATCTAAGGACTTTAGTGAAAACAAGACTTCCTATACTTGCACCTTTTTACGCTGATTTTATAGTTATAGTTCAAAATTTCAGCTCATCTCTTGATGAAGAAGTCGTATCTTGGGAGAGATACACTACGTAAGGAACCACAACTTGGATCTCCAAATCGTAATTGAAGGGAGAGAACACATTAATATCTCCCAGGATGG
This sequence comes from Cariama cristata, assembly GCF_000690535.1. Taxonomy (NCBI): domain Eukaryota; kingdom Metazoa; phylum Chordata; class Aves; order Cariamiformes; family Cariamidae; genus Cariama; species Cariama cristata. The sequence goes on from NW_009626903.1 coordinate 35,047, forward strand.
AAATTCCACAGTCTTTCTTGGACACCTGTCCCAGTGCTTGATCACCCTCAGAGTGAAAAAGTTTTTCTTAATATTTAATCAAAATTTCCCGTGTCCCATCTTGTGCCAGCTGGTACTTGTCCTAGTGCTCCGCACCTGTAAGAGGTGCCTGGCTCCACCTGCTCTGTACCTCCGCCGCTGCGGTGTTGCAGACAGCAGTAGGATCTCGTCGCCATAGCTCCAGCCACTTTTCCACCCACTGACAACACCCATCGTCGCCAAAAGGCACTAAGGGAGGCCGCACCAGAGGACTTGCTGCCGTCACAGTAACCTCCACCCACCCCTCTCCCTTTGTGCAAAGCCAGTCCCCTCACTGTAAAAGGCAAGCAGGTTAGGCCCTGCTCGACGCCAGTTCTGGCCGTTCTCAATCCCCTTCTTGTCTTTCAAGTACTTGAAAAGAGCTTCCAGGGTGATTTACTCCATAATCTTCCCAGGGACCACGAGGTGTTGCTGACCAGCTGGCACCTCCCCAGATCCTCCTTCTTGCCCGTCTTGAAGCTGGGGGTGAGAGTGGCCTGGAAGCTCCCTTGGTTGTTCTGACCTTTCAAGGATGAGAGGCAGCGGCTTTGCCGTGATAGTGGCTGGCTCTCCCTCAGCACCCCTGGGTGCAGGAGATTTGGTTCCATGAACACGTGGGTCCAGTCAGCTTGAATACCGTTTCCTCTACTGCGGGTAATGCCTCCCTCTCACAGACCTTCCTAGTCAGGGCTCAGGGACACGGGAAGGCAAACCTAAAGAGTGAGGCAGAGATCACCTCTGCTTTTCCTACGTCCTGGTCAGCGGGCTCTCTGCCCCACTGAGCAGCAGGAAAGCCTAGGGAAAATGTGTTCTTTTGCTCAGTAGCCCTTCTTGTTCTTCTTCATATCCCTTGCCATTTTCAACACCAGCTCAGCTTTGGTTTTCCCAATTTCTCTCCTGAATGCTTGGCCAATGTCTTTTTATTTCTCACCATTTATTTCTTACCCCTCCCCTCCTTCCACCTTCTGTTTACTGAAACAGAAACTGTACAGTCTTTTAGGATTTGGAACAGAAAGTGTACCTTGTGCTATGTAATAATTACTCCAGGGAAGGAATAAAATCAGAAAGCGCCATAGGAAATAAGGCATTGCAAGCTTTACTTTTATTTAAGGTGTCTGCTTATTACTGCATTTCTATGACATAAAGCTGAAAATTGTAAGGACTGTATGTCCTAATAAATTCCAGACTAATTTAACACTAATTGTTATCGAACACAGTATACCTACACTTTAACTCCTTTCAGCTTTATTCCTCCATTCAGTTTACTTGCAGGCTTCGGAGGAGTAGCGTTACTGTTCGCACCGCTACACTTCACTGCCTCATCTCTCACGATGTGGAGTCTGCTTTGTGCTCACCATAAATAGCTTGTGATAGAGACTCCCAGGAGGTTATGCCATCTTCCAGTCTTTTGTTTTGTCTTTTTGGTTTTGAGTTTTTTATTTTTTTTTTATTTTAAATAAAATATTTGAAATCATCCAAGCCAAGTCCAGGCAGTGCAGGAAAGAGCTGCACAGAGGAACAGCCACTCTTTGAGACAAGACCAATGGAAATATGGGTTGGAAGGAGCAATTTGAAGATGTTGTCTGCTCTACAGTGTTTCTTTTTTACTATTCCAAGGACATTTTCTGGACTTTTGTCTTTTTTATGCTTATTTGAGGAAGAAAATTCTGGTTTAAAAGCACTAGAAAAAGAATCCTTAGGACTGACGGACCACTCACTACTCCTGAATGACATCTACTGAAGAGAAAGAAGAAATGCTCACCTGCAAAAAACTTGATGTTTGGGGATTCCATTTCTCTTCTGGCCTCCCATGCCATGTGTTAAGTATGCTTAAACACACCTGAAAAGGTGACATTATTAATACCACAGACAAATATTACAATAAAATTGTTCTGCTTGGGCAGAACAGAATGTTAACATTACATTTAATTTTTTTTTAAAAAAACTTTTATGTAATTGCATTCTAAAAGACAAATTTATTTCCTATGAAACTAATTTGAAATGAAAGCAGATAAAAATAATGTGGATGAGCAAGAACAGCATGTTAATAAACGAACAAGGCAAGGCAGATTAGGTTTTCCTTGAGGAAAACCCATGGATTCTAGTGGTTCCAAAAATAAATGAATCATGAATACTATCTGATTCTTGTCCTTGCTCTTTAAATACTGTTCTAACAGGTATTCTTGTGGTTTTTAAAGACAGTCATTCTGCTTAAGCACGTGAAAGGTGGTTTCTGTCACACAGACTATCAAGGAATTGAAGATACTCCTTAACTTTTATGACTGGTCTGGACTGAATTCAGGGAAGTCTAGGGAGTTCTTGAACCTTAGCATGAAATGGAACAATCAAAGATAGGGAACACAAAGATACAAAATAAACAGGAGAAATTCAGAGGCAAGTATTTGCCAAGACTTAATGCTAAGCAAAGAAAAAAGGAGATGAAGTCTCCAGCATGAATTACATTCTGCGTCCATGTTAAGAGAAAACCCCGTGTCTAGTACCGGAAAGGAACATCAAAGCTTGTGAAAACAGGGAGCATGGGGAACCTTGAATGACAGTGGAATAAGGGAAAAATGTTAACCTGTGGATTAAATGTTTACACAAAAAAAAAGCTGAAGGAGTGCCACAGTGCTACGGTCAAAACTACTTTGTGGGTCTGTGCTTCAGTGGAGACATACACGTAGCTATCTCTATAGCGCCGTAGAGAATTTAACGTGTGCAGATTTTTAATATAAATAGAAGTTACATCTCCCTGATATGCACTTGATTTTCTGTTGTCTTTTTGGAGCCTTTAGAATGAGCCACAACTTACCAAGGGGATGGGGGAGGGAAAGGGGAAAGCTTGTTTGGTTTAACTTCTAATATTATTTCCAAAAGCTTTACTAGTTTTTGAGAAAACTGTCATTAAGTCCCTTTTTTAGAATTAAATTTTCTTTTATAAAGGATACCGAGGTTAAGGAAAGTCTTTATCTTCCCCCAAGAAAAAGCACTTTTGCATGGATAAAGAGAGACAAGGCACTTGGCAAACACGTTCTGTTGCAGCTGATATGAAGCACGCTTTGTCTGTGGAAAGGATCCTGGGTATTGCAGCTAGCCAAAATAGATTTCTGCCTAGTTAATTTACCAAAGAAAGTGGAAAAGAACATTTTCCTAGGTCAAAATGAATTGCGTTTTGGTCCAATCCAGCTCATAAAGGCTTCAAAAAATCTCCAAGACTATTCAGAACAGAGATCATTCCCATTTGAAACGGCTAAATCACGCTTCATTTCAGTTTGAAGACCAGTTTTAACCAAACAGCCTCCTCCAGTATGTTAGGAGCAGCTGATCATTTGATTGCAAAAGGAAACAAGTTTCACCCGTTCCACCTCCTCGTTACATCTATACACAAGAACAAGGCCACCCCACCTTGCCGTCATTGTAGAGGTTTGGATTAAATCTCACGCTGTGGCCTCCAGTTGTTTCCAGATTCACAAGCGGAGGGGAATTCGGATAGTCTTGTGGAAAATAGACATCGAATTCAAAGCAGCCATTGGCGTAAGGGGTGTCTGCAGGGCCAGTAATGAGAACCTACCGTTGTAAAAAAAAGATGAGAGTTTTCAAAAAACCCCTTATATTTGTCACACAGTTGAGATTTTTATCAGTTATATGAAGCATTTTATTTCCACATGCTACTTATCAGAAAACACCGTTAGACATCATAATCGTATGCAGGCTGCGAGTCGGTTCATTTTGATACTCTGATTCAGTGAAGCCCTCTGTTAACGTTCATCTCTGCAGATTACAAACGGAAAGTAAAACAGAAGGACCTCAAACTCCACCCCCTCTTGGATGCTATAAATAGAATTTTTCTTCAAACTTCAGGTCCTGAGATATTCAGTGTACTTCCGCATACCTACTGCTTTTCACCGACTTAAATGGTTGTACGCAAAGATGCACCTTGTCCATAACAGTAACAAAATGAAACCTTTCCCTTCAGAACAGCTGTAGAAGAAGGGCCCGTGTTCTGTGAGGTCTCCTTGGCTAACAGAGCCCGCCGGGGGCGGATGGACTCTCCCTGTCCCCCGCCAAGTTTTGGAGAAGTCAGGATCAGACTCTACAATACTACTGCTTACGTAACGCTTTGGACAGCAATTAAAGCACACGTGAAACATTGCTGGTTTCTCTTAAGATTTAAGGCACCTTCTTAATCATTTATATGTCAAGCTGAAAGAGGGAAATAAAAATAACTTTGCTTCCTTACCTTCATAATGTCAAGCCGCTCCTCGTCACAACGTACAAAAACGCTGGATGAAGATGAGAGAGGCAGTGAGGTTGAAAGAGTCACAGCTTCTTGAGCAAGACGTCGGGCTCTGGCAGCACTGTTGGCGTCACTTGCGTTTTTTACCTGAGACATGTAGTGGTAATTTACTTTAAAAACCAATTTTCCATCATCATCTTCAGAAACCATTTCAAATGTATCTAGGAGAGAAGAAAATCTTAATGCATCAGGAAAGTTTTATTTGCATTATACTAATGCAAAAAAGACGTATTTTGTGAGTTAATACTGATCATAGAAAACAAAGCATTAACAGTTCTGGGTCGAATTAATTTCTGCAGCAAATTTACAAGCTTTCATACACAACTCATCGAATGTACACCATTTCTGACTTGGAAAGCTACCAGCTACTCCAGACCAGGAATATAACGATACTTATGAATACATAATAATGCTAATAAAGGAATTGGTGTGAAGCAGAGTGCCAGCAGTATTTACTTGTGTGGTGATTGCAATGTTATTAAAGAATCATAAAAAATTACCATGAGGCTAGTTTTCTTTAATCACTGACTACGCCAAAGCTGCAGCACGGCTGCCAGGGTGAAAAGCTTCCATTACAAACTTCCCTACCTCCTACTCACGGCACGCATTCCACAAACACTCGTGAGGAAAAACCCTTGCAAATACAACAGCGAAGAAACGTGATTGCAAATGCTATCATTGCAACTCAAAAAATACTCACACAACATGTTTTTGCAGTAATATTACAGCTCTTTTTGGATGAGATACTCTTTGTTCTTTACAAATTTATTTTTTTTTTAACATGTTCCCTTTATGGCCAAAATAAGCACCGATTCCCATCACATTTTGCAAATGCAACATATTGCACTCCGAGAAAGGACACAATGAGGTTCACTTCGGTTTCATTTTAAAAAACACATTTTGATCTGAATTCTATTCCATTTTAAAAGTAAAAGCTACATTAACAAACATATATATAGTCATATCTGAGCTTTAAAAAAATCTACTAACAATTCAATATAATTTGAGGACTGAAAGACTCACAAATCATTACTGGAATGAAAACATGAACACCATAATTGAATTCATCCGGTCCCTTGAATTAATCTAGTGTACGCTTAAAAGATTTCTTATTAGTTCAGAGAGTGCATTAGTTGGTAACATGAAAATACAGACTTAGATAATTTTCCGTATGTGAAAAGTCTCAGTGGTCACGTATGTAAAAAAGTTGGTAACTTTTAAAAATAATTAGGGATTCTGTCCAGCAGATTTCATATTTCTTCAGTATCTGCTTTCTATAAACACTGATTTTTACACGTCTCAACCTACCAAACTGGAGTTTTTTCATGACAGCCACATACTTTTCTTCAAGAGACCGTAAAACCGACAAAGGCTTGGGCTTCACAGCAGCCTTTTTGGAGTATTCAGCCATCTTCTTTTCTGTTATATAAAATGTGATGATTATTTGTAGTTAATCATGTAATTTTGAGACAAGTACAGCAAGAGTTTGGGGATTACTGAACTTGAAATGCCATTTTACGGTTCCACTGTTTGCAGAGAAGTCTCAAAACTGGGGATCAAAATCTGTCTTTCTCACTATGTATTTCATGATCTGAACAGCTCGAAGTAAATAAAGGTCAAAATGTCAGCTCAGAAATAACTCATGACTGCTTCTGCTATGAATATTTTTTTACTGTTTTTTCTACTTCTTTTTTTTTTTTTTTAAATTTAAAATAGGAAGCATGACGTACGCTTCTGTGGCTGGACATTCACACCTCTATAATCAGGAGCTGATTATACAGGCCTTTTTAAAATCTGCTCCCCTGGTTAAGCTACTTAATCTCTAGTTTTCTTTACTAGACAGTCTGATGGTCCTTTGAATGTCTGCAGGTTCAACCACGATACAGATTTCTGTTCCGCATTCATCTAGGAAAGAGCTAATCTAATTCCTAACACTTAGTTTTAACAGCAAAGGCTTTACTATTAAAGGTCATGTATGTTATCTTCTGTGAAGAATGAAAAAAAGCCAAAGGTGCTACCTAATTATGCTGAAAGTTGTGAGATGTACTCTAACTTACTTCAATTCTTCTGTTTCCTGATCGATAACATTTAAGACTACCACAAGGTTCCAACTGCCTTTGAAAGTGCAGTCAGTGGTTGGAGGCAGGAGGGAAGTATTGTTTTCTTGCTTTTAAGCTAATTTCTAAGTTATCTGTTAATGAATGTATTACAAATAAACACTATACAGTATTTATAAAAGTATTCCTATTTTACCTTGGTTTGCTTGGCGCAAACTGGTGGTAGCAGCATAAACTATCTCCGCAGTCTTTTGGATGTCTGGTACCAAAAGTGTAAGCCCCTCTGGTTCTTGATCTGAAGTATCTGGTTTTACTCCTGCTTTAGCTTTGTCTTTTTTGGACCTGTTTTGGGCAAAGAAATAGGACAGACCATGAAGGAGTATTTTTCAACCAGTCATACAGGACTCAGCAGATTTGTCAACAGGGAAAAATACCAAAGATTAAAGGATCAAGATGAAAACACGTCTTTTGAAATGGAACGTCTCTGTGTCTCTCCAGGTTAATGACTGAACGTAGCAATCAGCTGTGACAATCCTGAACATACAGTCTTGATTTGACAAACCGAAGTACATCTGATACGAAGAGTAAAAACATGAACACAAAGCCCGTGATACTAGCACGGTAGTTCCTGCTTCAACTGTTGAGTCCTTTCGACTGTTATGCTGCATGCTGACCTTACGTTTGCGCATTTTCAAAAAGTATTAGAAAAGCTCGCAAAGTCAACGTCACAAATGTGCATTTCATCCACCCATGCAGATCCTCATGCAAAATCAAGTCCTCAATAGGTAATAAAGCACTCTAAAACACAATATACAGTTATTTAGTTTCCACTAACTCTAAAACACTAGGAAACCTCTAGTAAAAATTCACAGCATGTCTATGAACTACAACCGAGGCATCATAAGAGAGTGGCTCCAAATGAAGTTATGTTAATGTAACATAATTTTAGAAGTCTTACGAATATAAGAGGCATCTATGCTATACTGGATATTTATAATCAATGTATTGCAAATTAAAATGTCAGTTTAAACACCTCAAATTTTAAAATGAAATAATTAAAAATACAGTATATACTAACAGTGTTGTTTGATAGAAGCTAGTTGACTATTAATTTAAGATATATTTAAATATTTAGATTGTGAGAACCCAGTCTTTACTAGCGCATCTCTCTCTCTCTCTCCCTCCCAAGTGTTGAAATGAAAACATGGTATTTGATAACATCGTAACCTAAATGTGTGTATTTAAAAGCTTCTGTGTTTTAAGAGCTACCATAAATTTACATTGTTATCCTGCAAAACTTGTGAGATTTTAATGCTAACAGCCCCCAAATTATTTTATTGCAATTTCTGTAAATTTTTTGTTTTAATAGCACTTGTTCAATTTAAGACCCAAAGAAGTTCAACAGCCAAGAAGCACTGGTTCTCTCTTTCCCACTACCATACCTAGAAGCAAAACAGAAAGCTATCTACACAAGAAGAATTAGCAATTTAATGCTTTGATGTGTCAAACATATTTTAGCAACTATCACATACTATATCCTTTCTGTATTTTAATCTAGACTGAAATCATGCATAAAGAATGAGTCTCTAAACTATTCAGTAGAGGTGACTACAGTAATACTGAAAGTCTTTGTACTGTACGTAATCAAATGAGAATATCCCTAGAGTGCATGAATAACAACATTCATTACTGCAGCACAGTCCATTTTCCCTGTTCCAGATTTACTCCAGAAGGACGTTAGCCCGTTGTTGACTTCAAGCAATACTGAGCTTTGAGGTGCTCAAAGTTTGGCTCTGATGCTTTCCTCCTAACAGTGTCATTTAGGGTTTAAGGGACAGTTTAAGATAAAGAAGCAGCCTCTCCCATTCATACTTTCTCAAATCCTCATCTCTGCCTTCTTCCTTGTGGAAATTTAGGCCAGTATTTTTTAAATAACCTATTAAGGAGGTTCAGAAATGTGTATTTAAGCCCACTAAACCTCTGTGATAACCTGTTTTAACACCACAGACATGCTAGCAGCCACCAGTCCCAAGAAAGGTGTACAGATTTAGAACTGCTTGCTGTTGATGTAGAATCCTTAAGCTATTTGCTACAAAATCCTTGGAGAAATTTTGGCTAAAATGAAATGCCAGTGGGCTTATCCAAGTGTAGGATGCACAAAAAGCAATAAAAATGTGATTGGTGAAGGTACTGAAATTAATTCTTACAAATTTATTTTCAAGACGGTTATCTTGTAGGTCTTTCATCTTCCACATGGTTTTACAATTTAGACTACTAGTTTTTTTCCTTCCATTTGGTCTTAGAAACAAAAAAATTAAAGCGTTGGCCTCATTAGACAAAATGCTTCACCACATGCTTGAAACCTCCTACAGATACACTGAATTACCCAAGGAGCCAAGGAGTATCTATCTAGTTGAAGCAGTAGGAAAAGGAGACATCTACTCAAATGCAAATTCTCAGTACCGATAATGTAGTTTCCTCTCATTCTCCCTGCTGTCCAGAATAGTTAACACTTCGACACTTTTGAACTATCAAAAAAGAATGTATTTTCTTAACATCTCCTTTACCACCAAGACGATGATTCTGTCCACTGTTATCATACGTAAAATAGACAAAAGCCCCCTCTCCTCAGAAGATACGTTTTAAATCGTTTGCAGAAGAGCCCTGCCCTGTCACCTGTAGTTATCTGGAGCTTGCGTGATGGTCTGCATTACCAAGTTGCCCAACTTCTGAGTCAGGCCGTAACTGTGTAAAAGCAGTTTAGGAAGCCAAATGCAGGAGTGATCCTGGTTGTCCTGTACGTGCCACGTGATGGCACTCAGGATGATCTGCTCCATAACCTTCCCCAGCACGGAGGTCAGGCTGACAGGGCTGTAGTTCCCTGGATCCTCCTTCCCACCCTTCTTGTAGGTGGGTGTCGCATTTGCCAACCTCCAGTCAACGGGGACCTCCCCGGTTAGCCAGGACTCCCATCTTGGTGTCATCTCCACTTCTCTGCCGCTGCTGCCTCCTGCCTGGATTCAGAACCACAGTGAGCTCTCCCCAAGCAGCGTGTGACACACCAGAGTTGCAGAGGGACAAGCAGAGGCCCAGCTCAAGAGAGGGAGTTGCTGGGAATTACATGGCCCTCCCAAAAACAGATGAATGAGGAGATGAAATACCAACATTAAAGCGATAAAGTCAGTAAGATCCTTCAGCTCCTTCCTTGCACTCTAGCAGCCTGCATATAAATTTATATATGCAGATAAACTAAGTTACCCAACTCCTGAGCTCTAACTGTATGTTTTTCAATGGTATTCCAAAGAAACATGAGAACCAATGATACTCGTAAATAATAAACTACAGTCAAATATATAACCATATGAATATTTTGCTGTACATTTTACATATTTTTAGAAAACATTTAAATGTCTGCATTATACTTCACATTTCTTTCCACCACAATTCTGCTTGTGAAGCAAAAGTTAATGCAGTTACTTAACACAGGCCAAATCTTTATCTAAACGTTACAATTTTCAGAGTGGAGAAGGAGCCAAATATTTAATTTAGACTTAGAAACTTCCCCATCCCATAGTTTTTCAACCATTGAAGAAAAAGCAGACAAAATCATGTCAACTCATATTTAAAGGGATGACAGTCACTAATATATTTGCTAGAAGAGACAGCAGTGTACATGCTAATAATTTAAGCCATTAATTTAGCTTGTGCTAGAAGATGACAGCCTTCTCTTCACGCTGTGCTAAATGAATAATGAATGATACACTCCCAAGGCAACTTTAATTTTTAAAGCCAATACTAATACTTACTCACCCATGCCTGATACTTAGAGGTAAACGTGGTGATACGGAACGATACCTTTATCAAAGTATGCACAAAGTAAAGCAAATGAACCATTCAGCCCCTGCGTGCCACAGGGACAGGGCTTATAGCAGAATTCTGCTCAGTTTTATATTGACGCTCACTGTCTCGGGATAAAACTGCCACAGGTTTGCAATGGTCCCCCATCTTCTGTAGGTTTCCACAGGTACCGAAGAGAAGCTCATTCCTCCCAGTCATTCACAGATTCTTAAACCAGTCTCCTGAAATGAGGCAAAACAAGCAAGGGACTGTGCCTTTGCAAATTAACACTGGGGAAAGCTAGTAACCTCCTCTGAGATGGCTCCTCATACTCCTCTTTGGGGCTCCCAGCACCGTATTTACAGAGGCCAAGCTGCAGCACTCCACACCAGCAAAGGCAGCAGGACTGCTCCCTGCAGCCACCCATCAGCTCCCGGCAGGAGCTTGAGGAGGCAGCAAAAGAAACTGACAGTTGTTTGGTCTTATAAAGAAAAAGAAATTAAATTAGGCCTCAATTCTTGGGACCTAATTATAAAAAAAAAAATTTTTGTTTGCAAAAACACACCGTTTCACATGGAAGTTCTGCAAAATAACAATGAAGATAATGAAAAGCTATAGCAGAGGAAATGCCTCAGGCCTACCTGGTTGTATTCTAGCATCCCTGTGCAACAGAAAAACATCCAGGTCATAACAACAATTTGATAGGCGGGGCCTGACACATCCAGACACCCTTGGAAGCATGCAGGATTAACCCTTAGTAGCAGTGCGACAAGCGACAGAAGTGTGACGATGACAGAATTCAGATCTCCCTCAAGCAGTTATCATGGGGTTGGCCGGGGTGATGTGGAAAGGGAAAGCACAGTCAGGAATTTTAGACATAGGCTTGCTACCCCCTCCATTACACAAATAAGCCATGAGCTTATTTTGCCAAACCTAAGTTTGCCATGAAGCTCACCTAGCAAAGGGTGGTTCAGGTGAGGCTGCGGTGCCACACAGCAGCGCTTCCCTGCAGCAGGGACCTTGGCCATCGCAGCAAACCAACGTCTCAAACTCAGCCCCGGTGATGGCCCATTACAGAGGCCTGACCACTCTCAAATGAGTGATGGCTTTTCACTCCCTAGCAGTCCAACAAACAGTCATGAGAAATCATCTCATGCCTAAATGTCTTCTCCATCAGCAAGATATTTCCTAATTTTCTAACATAATATTACAGTCTTTGAAAATAAATGAAAGCAAATGCTAACTGGAGTCCAAAACCAAAGCCGTTCCCCTTAAATTCTGAATCCAAGTGGACAATCTTACTCCAACATGGAGATGACATTTAGTAGACATGCAAGTAGAACTCCTGTTCAGATAAACAAAGGTTTTGTCTTTGAGCGTAGATCCCAGGATTATGTTGTTGTTCTGGCGTTTGACCCAAAAGGGGCAGCAGATTGGCCCATTTAAGAAACTCATGCCAACACTTGCTTATATTGCTGGCACACCTTCAACTAAAAAGCTGAGAATTAAAACCTTCCACCCCAGTGATTCCAGGCTGTTTAGGCTGTTGGTGTTCTCATCCTTGTCTATACACTGCTTTAAAGACAAACAGTATTATGCTTAAACCAACCGGTGAAAGACAAGATTTCTTTTTGTGCTGATATATCAAAGTAATACAAGATGGAGGTTTCCACGCTCATAAATCTGCGGCTAACAGATGACCAGATTTGCAAAAAAAATGTGATTGTGGTGGTGAATTTTATACATACATCTATACTGGAAATGGGTTACACAGAAGCCAAATATATGTTCTCTTCTATTTTAAGAGGATTACATATACTGTGATCTACACAATATTGCCAGCAAGCAGAAGCTGACATTTTTAGATGGGTATCCAACATAAAGAACTGTTATTTGTCCTTCCTAATTCTGTTTCTTCTGCACTAAAAGTCAGCAAAAAAAAAAATCCCATCACAGGTACATTACATGCTTGATATGCAAGACTAGCAAGCTCCGTCAAGAAGGAGTAGAGAAATTTATGGGTAAGGTCCAGCCTATCAGGAGTTACTAGAAAGAGTTCCCAATAATGGGATTCCTGCTCAGAAAATCTCTCAGGTATTGGTTAGTACATATTCTCAGTTTATAGTGGGAGGAAGAACATTCTACACGCACCTTTTCCTGACATTGTATTTACCTTCTTTCTATGATGTTTCAACATAAGCTTAGGGACGGCACTAGATTTTGCAGGGAAGGACAGGTATTATTTCCTAACAAGCCATTTTTGAACTGGAAGCAAGTAATCAGAATCAAGAAACCAATTAACTGCTGGAAACAGATAATTATTAAAAGAAAGAAATGAAACTTTGCATGGCAACATTTGCTTTTTCAACTCCCTCAGTCTGAGCAAAAAAAAAGATGATTCAGCCATTAAAACCCCCCAAACTCTCGGTTCTGGAAGCTAGAATGGTTGAAGACATACAGCAACAGAGATGGAAAGTTGGTTGTGAAACCTGTACCAGCTCCAGCAGCTCCCAGAGGCAGGAGGTAGTGGGGGGCGTGTTGGGGCTCCTTTGGTGCGTGCTAGTCTGGTGACTGTCCCTTCAAACAGCAACCACGTGCAGCACGGACTTTGTCAGTCAAATGACTAAAAACCAGGTCCCCTCAGACTTGTATCCTGCCCTGTGAGCCACAACAAGAGAGCAACATTTCACCGAAGGTGACAGTCAGATCTCAGGCATAGCAGCGTTTCTGACGAAGAGAAGCCATACTTTTGCAGCATGAGAACTGATGATAAAAGCAACTGTAAAGTAACACCACGTGAATCACTCCGAAGTGCTCCGAGAAGATGATTTGACCTTCGGAACAGTCAGAAATGGCAAAAGAAACACCAGGAAGGTAGAAGTAAGTAGTTTTGGCTGTTAAAATAATACAAAACTGCATTGTATTTATCCAGAATGTGCAGTTCTTTGTCAAAGAAGAACATTTAGAGGGAAAATTGATTTAGCAGTATGGGTACTGGTTCTTACTGAGTAGAACAGGGAAAAGACTGCTAGTCTACATTTTATTCTTCTCCAACATCTATGGTCCAACCAGTTGGGTGGATAATAGGACAGTAATACCAAGTTTGACAAAGCAAAACTGTCTGGTAACTGTGGAGTACACCAAAACCATCAAGGAAGAAAACCAGCTAACAATTAGCCTGGGCCTGGAAGAGACTCTGTGTGTGTTACTGCCTTTATAACCATTTTACAAAGGGAGTTACCTCGAGGCTGGTCTATGGTTACCGAAAGAAACTGTCACTCGTGGTTTGTCTGTATGTGTTTCCTTACAAAGTCAGCTGAACTCTGGAAGGTGTGCAGAACAAGCTCATACAGCATTATACTGCAACGATGGCACCACAGCTGAGATGGGATATTCAGATACTTCTCCATTTGTTTGCTAATTGCTCTGCCGGACTGCAAGTGTTTGACGAGAACTGCCAAACACAGAGTTTCTCAGAGGAGGCTGGAAGATCCCGAAGTCTGGCATGGATGGTTCCAGGCCATTCATTTGTAATTTTACACCATCTTCAGCGTGCCGGTGCACCTCTGATGCCTGTGCTCATGGACAAACTAGCTGTCATAAAATCAGCAAGGTACAGAAACATGTTTTTCATATGTAGCACCAACAGATACCACTAGTCAAAAATTTTCAACAATCTCTATATAGTTAGGGTTCTCACCACAAACAATAACTCCTACATCTTTTGCCTCCTGAAACTTGTTCTTCCTGACAGAAGCCAAAGGCTTTTCTCCTGACTGGTTAGCCTCTGATGGAGAATCCACTGAAGAACCTGGGCCTTGCTCCATGGGTAAAGCAGCACAGAAGCATATAGAAAGTACTTGGGACATTTCTTGTAAAAACTACCACTTGGTTTGGCCCTCCCCAGTCCCATTCTTTACAGAATGGCCTTCTTCAACAGCTCCCGAGGAATGCTCCTGCCTTCAGACTGACAGCAGGAAATACAAAATAAAGATTCACCACATTGAAGAGGGAAAGAAATTTAAGAAAGATTTGAAGCTCCTAGATTCTTGAGCAGCCATCCTCTTTCTGATCAGTGGGCAGTTACTGATGAAGTGACAAGAGTACACAAACTACCAGCTTCCTTGTGTCATGTAGAAAAAATTCAATGTAAATAGTACAGTGAAACAGAATACATACATATAAACATAAATCTAGATCAAACAGATGGTATGCTCTCACTCTGGACTGCAGCACCCATTCAGAGAAACATACAGAACCGTATCTTCTGTCACTTTCTATATTCATAATTTGTAAGTACAAAATACAGTTTAAATGAAGGTTAGGGATGATAAAAGTGATTACCTCAGTCGGTTGGTATAGGTATCTACACAGGTCTTCATTTTAGCCAACAGAGTCCCAACTGAAGCTTGTGACTCCAACTGTTCTTCCTCCTCTTCACTACTTTCTCCCGACAGAGGAAGCAGTAACGGTACCATCGATGTGCAGGATGCAATAGCACGGAGTAATTCTAGCAGAGCTCGGTAAAGGGGAACGTGTCGGGCCATATCCAAAACTAAGAGAGAAAAAGTTTACAAAAATTACTAAAATTGAAGACCCTTCCACTCTTAGTACAGATGTTTTAAATAGAAAAGCTAGATTTTAATAATTATTAGAATATTAATGACACAATGATAAAATACAGTATTTTGTAATAGCCATTTATAATTTTTGTTTTAATGGACTTGTCCAGAAAAAATTGGATAAGATACCTGGAAAACAAAGGTTAGCAAAAGACACAAGAGGACAAAAGTGGATCAGGATTACCACATGCTATATTCATTTCTAGTAGCTTAACATACAATCCCGGCTCAAGTTGTATGCCGACAGTAATTGCAAACAATTATCTATGGAGGAAAAATTGTAACCTCTGGTGTAGCAGGGTAGTATTGCTGATGCTAATAGCTTAAGCATTAATAAAGACAGACTTTCATATCACTCACTCTATTTATAGTTATCTTCTCCTTTGGGAAAATTTGTCTGCATTATTGCAGAAATATTTATAGTCGTGAAATAAATGAAGTTATCTACTAAGAGTCTAGCTTTGTTTCTTTTCATGGAGAAAGTATGATTTTAAAAAACTTTCCGCGTTCTCCAGAGCATGCAAAGCCTCTGAAGAAGATGCAAATTTTATCTGCACACATATGAACCACAACAGTAAAGATGAGTAAGAATATATATTGGGTAGGCAAACCTCACTATCTTAGTGCTGCTCAGTGTGATGTATATATATTACAGACAGTGTGATGGATATATATTACAGAAGTAACTGCGGGTAGAATATAGATATCGGCTCCTCTGACTAGGAAAGACAGGCAGAGACACACATTTCTAATGGATTCTCTAGCACCACATTGTTTATTTTTCTTTTCCAGTTGCTTGGACAAATATGTAACGGATGTCATTTCAACTGACTTTGTATCATTAATAGAAATCCTAAAAATGTAGCAATACGCAGATACTTTAACACAGCTGCTTCCTCTGTCCCTAGGACACGCTATTTTTAACCTAACTGCAGAAAAAAAATTGCTCTAGTTCAGAGTATTTACAAATGACTGAGTTTATGATAAAATAAATTTATGCTTTTTCCAGCAAAACACTCCCAACAAACAAAAAGCCCCTGACAACTCACATTAGGACAAAACAAAGCATAGAAGAACTCTTGAATGTTTCATTTAGCACATCTCACCCTCCAAGCTAAAGCAGATCACAAACGTTCATCTCCTGTCACCAAACCCTTAGCTCTAAATGCAACGCGATGGGACAGTATAAATAGCCAAGGAAAATTCAACAAGCCAGTTTATCCAGGTTTAAAGCTAGATCTATCTTTACTAAGAGTATTTTGATCAACAGCTTGCTATTCGTATTTTGAAACTTCTACAATGGCACAAACTCTTCACTGGGTGAAGTTCTGTTTTGTTGAACAGAAAGAAAATTTACTGAAACAAAGCATTAATCTGTCAGGCCTGGTATCATGGCTCTAAAAAAATATCCTGTGTCAAAATATTCTATATATTTAAAGGAAACTCCATAGAATTTAAACATTGGCATTAACAAAACCAGTTTCAATTATCTGTTGATTCCTACATTTTTTTATGTATTTTTTTATAGATATGTCTCCATTCCTTATGCTTAGTCTCTAGTTTGTAGCGAACAACGATTTCCCACAGAAAATTCCCCACAATGTGTAAAATGGCCTTAAAATAGACATGAACAGATCTGATGATGTGTGAATTTAAAAAAGGAAAAAAAAAAAAAAAAGAAAAACAGAAAAAAAAAAAGGGAAAAGGTGTTTGGGAGAGCACAAAAGAAAGGGAGAAAGGGAGACCATAAACCCCATAGCGTAGCCCTCGCCAGAAACCACCTCCCACCTGTAGTGCTACAGATCAAGCAGCTCCTCAATTTAATCAATAGCTGGTTATTATGAAGACAGTGAGTGAAGGAGAGAGATGACCTCTTAGATAACCACAGCATTTCACTTCTGGAAAGCTTTCATTTATTTATTTTAACCATGAAATTTTCATGAGGCTAGAATATATAATTTCAAATCCTTCAATGCTTGCTTGCCCTCTCCTTTGCTAAATGGATAGTTAAATTCAAAATTACTGTCACGAGGGAATCTGAACTGACGTAAGTTTAAAATGGGATTGTTTTTCAGACAGATTGGAGAGAATTTCTGGGTTTAGCAGATGCAACTCACTTGCACTGCTTTGCAATTGTTCCCATGTGAAACAAATGAAATGCATTCCTTTGGTTTCAATTTAAACAATCTTTCAGGGAACAGCTACCAATTTCTTTTACCTTCATGCTAGACTCTCCTGAACTCAATTTCTTGATACCATTATGAGTCTTACACTATTTTTGTCCAAGGCCTTTATTATACTTACTAAGGATTATGACCCATCCAAATGTGTTTGTCTGTCTGAAATGCTATAATTCTCCCCCATCCCCAGTCTAAATCCTAAAAATGTTTATCAAGACTGGATATCTGGATAAGTATCAGAAAAACTTGCTGTAAAGAACTCAAAATTGGCAAATTACTGTTTATTACCTTTATTTGGCAGTTCATCTACTCCTTGTGCCTACTTTGCTTTCGATTGAAAGAGAATGGCAAACTGACTACAGTGAATGTTGTCTGCAGATGCGGCTCTGCTTTCTGAAATAGGTTAAGAAGACATGAGCATTTTTTTGATCTCTATATTTACATGTAATGAGATGTTCCACATTGGGTAACGCTCAATTTTTAAGACAATCCTTTGTAACACACCCCACCGGCCCAGCTCTGCTGTTTGCTAACCTGTCCGGCTCCATCTACAGACACCCCGACAGCACCTTCCTGGCCTGACAGAGGCTTAGCAAGGTTCAAACTGGAACTTCAATGTTCAGGCTGTACCACTCGGACTCCATCAACATCTTTACTGCTTTTAGTAGTTCCAGCATATTTAGTTAGCTGGGATTTGTGACAGATTTCTCTTCCTTTCAGATATCATTATGTATGTATTTTGGGAGAGTATTTCAGAAATATAAATGACAGAGCTTTGTAAAAAAAAAAAGAAAAAATTAGATCCTGTAACACAGTCCTTTAAAGGAATTGAATTAAAATACTAAAAACATGAATAAAAAGATAAAAGACAAATCTGCAAATTAACAAATCCCATTTCCATCAAATAGAAGCAAATATCTTTTTGGATTATCATCCTCACATACAGGTATCTTACCAGCTAAGACGCCAGCAATCTGAATTTTAAGCAAATATAAATTTCAACCAAGAACAAGTATTAAAAGTAATCCACTGTTTTCTGCAAAGTATGCTGTTCCTTGGGAACGTACCCAACTTTCTTCTGCCTGACTGAATTGGGCAATGCAGGTGTAGCATAACATTTTACTTGAATGAAATAAGGTAGCTTCTTGTGTAAAAAAGAAAATCCAACACATCACAAAATAGAAACAAATACTTTTGCTTATAGCAGAGCTAGAATTTGAATAGCATTAGCAAATCTTAAACATGTCAGAATTTTTTTATATGGGTATTTCGGTGGTATAAGGCAGCACTGACAACATTTGATTTATATGGGCATGCACCAAACTGCAAATACACAGTATTCCTAAGAAAATGAAAACTGGAGATTAAAATTCTTGGCTTTGTAAAAATGACAGATGGATATATTATCCAGGATTCTCTGTTAGCCCAAAGTCAAAAACATTATTAAATAATGACAAATATCTTTTCCCAACAGCTCAGTTTGGTGCTCCCAGACTCCCACACCGAGTGTGCCCAGACCGCCCTGGCTGTTACCTGGCTGTTGGGCACACACAAACTGGGGGGTCTTCCACATCTGTCCATTCTTGTGCTGTCGGTGCTCCTCGATTCTGCGGGGCAGTGCATGGCTGAGGAAGATCCAAGCCCCAGTACCAGGGACCAGTTCAGAAGCTCCCCCCGGTCACCTCTCAAACAGAACTGCTGCCCGAGGGAGCCTATCTGAACTTTTGCTAGGTTTCCTGAGCATTTCCTCAAATGACTACTATATGCCACATACTTACATCAAAAGAGAGGTAAAGATTAAATTATTTTATTAGTAGACTCAGAGCAGGGATTTGCACTCAGTTTTTATCCTGCCTCATTCCGTGCCTTAAGCAGGGCTGGCAGGACAGGGCTGCCTGGCGACAACAGCATCATCTTCGAGAAGGCTCCAAACCCGGTGGCCAGAACGTGGCTTTTGCACCGCCTGACCCAGCCTGCTTCCCCTGCAAACTTTCCATGCGCTTCTCAACTTGCATTCACTCAATGCACATCAAGGTCTCACCGTTTGGCTACACCAGTAGTTAACCAGTTCAAACAGTGGAGCATGAAGCAGAGCACAAGCTAAAAAAATGCTGCTGACCCTGGACGGTGAGCAGCCAGCTGCAGACCTGTCAAACGGCCCGGTGTCGGTGGCCGGGAGGCAGCTGTGATGGTCCAAAGCGGGGCCGGGAGGGGACTGAGAGCAGCAGGCCAACACCACCACGCGGTGGGTGGCACAATGATGATGGCAGTGCTTTTGAAGGTTGGAATCCCAGTGCTACCACGGAGAGCTGATTTAAAGGACAGTAACAGCAGCATCTTTATTACCACCCTTGTTTTATTAATTGCAGGAATGATGAGGTCTAGAAGGATGAGTGGACTTGTCCAAAAAACAGGCCAATGTCTTACTGTCCTTGATCATTAGCAAGGAAGTTCACTGTAGCCTTTCTGGACAATAGGCAACATGCCTATATACTCACAAGTCACATCCAAAAAAAGTGTCTCAGGTCTACATTTATTCTGTTGCATTTATGAAAAGCAGAAATCTCACCAAGGTCACTGCCATTTACTAAGATAGGTAGGAATGGCAAACATCTGGTTTGTAGGGATGGCAAACATCTCATGGTTTAGTGGGATAAGGTCTTATCCCTCCCTCGCATTCCATGGGGTAATAAACATCAAATTTTACTGGAATCACTACAATTCAGTTAGCCTCTTGCCACAATATTTGCCATTTAGAAAGACACTGAAGGGTAAATAGGCAAAAAGTAGACATTTCATAAAACCCAATCTCCCTTATATGCTACTAACAAGCAGTCTGATTTGGGGGTGTAGTGGAGGGAAGAGGAGTCTGACTGAAGTTATTTTAAGAAGTCTTGACTGTCAGAAACTGCTGGGCACCCGGTCTTTTGAAAACTGTAGTCTTTCACAAATGCCTAAAGGTCATGAGATATTAAGGCACTGATGACATTTTTGAAAACTTCTAAACACAGCCTACTTGTTCCTGGGAAACAACTCACGGACATTCAAAGACTGTGTGCATGATTTCAAAACATTTTAATTCTTTTCATGCATCTATTTGATTCATCACCGATATAGATCTGTTTCTTACAAAGACCTAAGGCTACCCATATGCAATTACAACCTTAATATAATGAAAAGGCATATGAGGGCAGGTAGTTTCATGGGATCAAGGTATCACCTTAAGTTGCATATATATCTGTAATAAGATAATGGCCCAACTGAGTCTAACACTCCTTTGCTTTCCTTTAATGTTGTACAACAATCAAAGAAAGAATAGCCAGGCCTAATGGCCCATTAAATAGATAGTACTGAACAGCAATAAATTTTTTTTGCAATTCATTTAACTTCCTCAATACAACTTAACTGGCTATGAATAAGATTATAAAACTTATTTCCGTTGCAAAGGATATTTAAAACATAGCACAAAGAATATGCACATTTACTTTAAAATAAAGGCAACTATTTATATAGCATATCCATTATATCCAAAAATCTTCACACTTTACAGCAGGTTAAAGAAACAAATAGAGAAGAACAATTTGTAAGAAAACAATGACAAGTTCTGCTTTACGTGCATCTAATGTGAAGGCCTTCCCACTGTGATCCTCAGTGTGATGAAACTAGGAATTCCTACCTCAAAGGAGCCTACAAAACTTGATGTAAAATAAAACAAAATAGACACTTGAGGAAAAAAAAACCAAACATCTTTACCACTTTTAAATATATCGCCATGCCAGATGCATACCCTCCTGGCTTCTGTGCTAAGAGAAAAGCTGTATGTATAAATGCTCTCAAACTACTCCTGTACATCATTTCTCACTTACTAGACTTACATCATTTAAGGACTTCTTGAATTTCAGTTATTTTAGTGGCCTACTTTTCTTCGTATGTGCATACTTCTGACCAATATACATGATTGACTTTCTGCCTTTGTTGAGGAAAGAAGAGTGTGCTGGCAGCCACAGTAGAAGGCACCACTGGAAACTCTTTCCAAATTACAGACCTTTTATTTGTTTTCTCAAAGAGATCTGCCACTGCGAACATGAGAGGGACGGTCATGAATGGACAATTAGAAGGAAATAACTGAAAAGAAAAAGGCATTCTGCAGAGAATGCATATCTAAAACCAGGAAATGTAAATTTAAACCAAAAAAGCTCTTGCAAATGGCTACAAGTGTGGCTTACATTTAACAGATCAGAAGAGAGGAAAAAAAAACAGGTTAAAACTTGAACAAATTGACCTCTATATCAAAGATGAAGTTGAATTCTGATTTTACAATTATGCGCTCATCTTCCATTCCAAGAGGCCTCCCCCTTGCGTGGGGCAGTTTTTCCAGTGACCCAAGAGACGCCGTCAAGTCTCATTTCTTATTTTGTTTTGGATCTGTTTTTCTCCTATTTCAATGAGACTTTATGTCTTGCTGGAAAGATGAATGGTTGTATCTTGTTAAATATTCATCCAGAATTAGCCATCTAATCCTGCCTCTGTTTTAAGTAATGTGAAAGAAAACCACTGACAGCTATGTAGAGCAGCTATATTATAAAACTATTTTACTCACATCATGCACAAATGCTCAAAATTTACTACAGTGTATCCAAACCTCCCCTGCAAAAAAACCAAGAAAATATTTTTGTATTCTAAGACACCTATTTTTCTTTTATAGTAATAAAGTTTAAAGGATGTTGGTCTCGTCAATTTAAGAAGCTAAAAGTAAAATAAGACACTCTCATTACCATGCTACTTTCTAAAAAGTTTAAGTCCCATGTTAAGATCACGACTGCAGTATCA
Source organism: Cariama cristata (assembly GCF_000690535.1). Classification (NCBI taxonomy): domain Eukaryota; kingdom Metazoa; phylum Chordata; class Aves; order Cariamiformes; family Cariamidae; genus Cariama; species Cariama cristata. The sequence continues at coordinate 56,927 of NW_009626903.1, forward strand.
CGCGCCTGCCACTACGTTTTCCTTTATTTTATTTTACCTTTTTTTACCTCCAAATAATTTAAAAACAGATCTTAACGTTTTGTCAATTTTACACCATTTCTAAAACATGCTTAGTAATTACTGAGGATGTATTTTTGATGCCTCAAGTATGTTACTCACAAACCTAAAACCCATAGCCATGACTAAATTAAATACTTCAGGATCTCATTATCATATTAAAGACTCTCAGTAGCTACAAACACCGTTGTTCAAAAAAGCCACACAAAGGAAACGCTTATTTTGTATTTTTAATTAAAACCCTCAGACACAGTTTTGTGGCCATAGATAATGCCAAGCATGAGTGAGACACACCGTCTTTGCAACAGGGCCACACGTCGTTTTGCTAAATATTTTAAAACTGAAGCCGTTCCTCAGCCCCCTTTTACTGCATCTTTGCAAACATATGATCTATGAACGCAGTCCACGCTGCGGGCAATAGTGTCAGTTCCAAATACGTCATGCTCTGCTGCCTCTTGATTTTCTGTTTCGGAATCAACCCAGGGCAAGCCTCTTTTATAATAGGCCTAATTAACACCCGGTGTCCTGCTCCATTTTGATAGAAAAAAAAGACTGCCTACAGAGTATTTCAAAATCAGTACTCTTTAAGAAAACGTTAGCCTTCGGGTAAAAATAAACCAAAAGCTTTCTAAATATTGTCATCTTGTAATAATTTAATTAGCATGACTTTTTCTTCACTTTGCTTTATAGGAATAACACAAGCATTTTCACAGTATCACTTGGAGTATCGGAAAAAATGACATCAGACAAGGCTAGTCCCCTTGCACGATGAAGCAGGAGGAGGAGGGGTTAAGCCCCCTCACAGGTCATGAGTTACAAATCCTCTGTCAGAACAGTAAAACAATGCAAGAAGGGTGTGCCTTTGAATTAAAGGTGTACAGTGTCAGGCTCCAAGTTGATTATTATTATTATTGTTCAGATACATCTTTCAAATTCTGCTCTTCTGATGTCAGCACTGAGCCTATCAGCAGTCAAAAAAAAAAATCAAATCAAATGTTAGAAAAGGTGAAGAGACATTAGAAATTACTTAATGAGACTGCATTCAATCATTAGTACCGCTTCAACACCACGTGCATTTTTCCCCTTTCTCAAAGAGACAGGACAGAAGGGGAAAGGGATGACAGAAAGGCAACGAAACAACCCAAGGTATGGAATGAGCCGCTGTACTCTCTAAAATGAAATAAACTTAGTCATCAAGGCTGCAAAGTCTTACGAAATGTATCATAAAGTTTTTTTAAAATTATGAGTGGTAAAAAAAGTGAAGAGAATTGGACTGATCAATACATTCAAAGGAATAGGCACATCATTAGAAAAAATAGCGCCACTTGTAAAAGAGCATACGCTACACAACACATCACTGTTGAGCTTTGGAAAAGCTTAGCGCTAAATACTGAGGCAGTAAATATTGTTACAGGTTCAAAAGTAATTGGGTAAAGTCATGCAAGAACAGGCCATCAAGGGCTAATAAACGAGGTGACACCACCCTTGGCCACATACTAGCAATACCAGGGCAGCATCTGTATATGTCAGCCCTATCCCTATATTCTCCCGTAGGCATCTGTTATTGTCCACTATTGGCAATAAAGTAACGGGCTAACAACCTTGGTCTGTCTTGGCATTGCTACTCTTATAAGTGTCTTCTAGGAAACTTGGGAAAAAATAACAGTTTAACTGCAATATAAAAGGAAAACTGTGTTCAATTACAGAAGCAAAATGCATTGCTCAATTAGCCGGTCAGTCAGCTGGAGTTAGTGTAGCAATGTGGCTCAAGGGAGAAGATCGCTGCTCCTAATGATTTCTGGTTTGCTTTTTTTTAAAGAATACTTGATTTTGGTGAAGTTAACGATTTTCAGGAAAGTCAAACAGCACTTCAAAACTTGTCATAAACGTATTTGTGAACCCAGAAAAAACACTTTGCCAGAAAAGGCACGAGAGATTATTTCATTAGGCTGGTGTGTACAGTTTTGTAAACAGACACAATTTCCTGTATTTCAAAAGGATAGGAAAAAGAAAACCAAATGATATAAAAGACATAAAAACCAAACTCGGCTTTTCATGCATAAGTTACTGCCACAACCATGCGTGGTCCCCAGTTTTGGAGATATTGCTATTTCCATGCCACACTCTAGTCCCTGATAATGGTTTCCATTAGAGAGCTCACTCTGCCATTAAATAGTGCTCCAAATAATCCTGAAAAGGTGGTCAGGTAATGAAGGGATGCTTCTGGGAGGCTACAGAGCCATCTAACATGAGGGGTGGGGAATACATCATCAAGTAAGAATAATTAATGAAACCTAAAAATGCAAAATTCTATATTCATTGGTTTTGTTTGTTTGTTTGAAAAAATGGCCCAGTGCAGAAAGGACGCGAGCAGAGTACTGCAGAGGAAGTCCGTGCGGCCACGGGATCCAACCCCACTGCAACTTTCAAGAATCTCTCCTCTGAAAGATCGCTGGATTTACCCAACATCAGTTCTTAAAGACCAACAAAGTATGAAGAAACACAATTAAAGCAGAAAGCTATAGGATTGCTCTATATTCTCCAACAAATGCATAATGATATAAAGAAAGGCATAGATAAAAGAAAGATATTTAAAAAGATATGAAGAAAGATATATATATATATAGGCAGGCATTCAGAGACTGCATGAGAATAAAGTTTTTTGCCCGGTCGGGATGAAAAAAACTTCATTATTAATACAACTCTTTACTATGGCATTTAGTAAGATAACAAAGGCCAGCAATTTCTATTTGAGGTGGATGTAATGAAATAAATCTAATATTAAAGGTAAGCTAGAAGTGTCAAATTAATTTTCTACTTAGCTGAGAAAATATGAAAAATATTTTCTGTCCAGAAGAAAAATACAAATTTAAATATTCTGCAGACAAAACCTTTCTTGAAAAAGTAAAAATAAACACAAAACAGATCAGGTGCAAGCTTGCCTATCACCTCATATTAAGTGTCTCAAGTGCAGGCACTCCACAGAGATGAAGGGAAAGGTTTCACTACTCTATGAACATGAAGCAGGATTTTTAAGGAAGTTATTCTGGCTTTCATCATCCCTGCACTGGCGGAGGCAATAGTGATTTCACTATTTTTGGCAGAGGACTGGGCAAGCAGCCACCTTGAAATGGTCCTCGGTCTGACTGTTACCCCTTCCAGCCCATAAAACAGTCACCAGTATTTTAGAATAAGATGGGAATTGAAAATAAGATGGAAACCTGCCATTTCATTGCACATGCCGCAGAAATCGACGTGGAAATTCAAAATTAGATAATGAAGTTGCGGGGTGTTTTTAAACCATGACTTCAGCAGATGGAAAAAGGCCAAGACTCGGGTCTTCTGTTCTAACCATGGGCAAAGGATACCAACATCGTTACTGGAATGAAAGGACGTGCGGTTCTTGTGCCTCCTGGCAAACCTTCCCTGTGTGTGAGCACACCTACAAGATCATGTCCTCAGGGGACAGAAAGGAGACTACTTAAGAATCTCACTCTGCCTGAAATATCTAATTCTTTCACTTGACCAAGATGGTAGAGCCCCTGTGCACATGCAAAACAGAACCTTTATCACTTCAGCATCTTTTCTGTTGGTTGTTTAAATACCAAGATGGGCTTTCATTAAGACACAAAGTGCAGGCTAAGGAAAAAAATTCAAGCCTAATAGTGTCTCTAAGTTAAATGACAGGTAACTCCTCGCACTCACTGCATATTGAAAGCACCTTCGAGCACAAATAGGGATGTGGTAAATTTATCAACCGAGCACCACGTATGATAGGGAGAATCACCTCTGTGCCCCAAACTTGTGGAATAGGACAATTTGCACCTCCCGAGCAACCTCATGCAAGTTCCTGTATCAGTTATTAAAATGGATCATCCACTGTTATGTTACAGAATAACAATAAAGACCAACTCAAAAGAAAAGAAAATATCCTTTCGTTAATAAGTGGTACTATCTTGAAGTTGTCCTCTAGAGAGGACAAGAACATATAAGTACTATTAAAAAAAGCCAGAGTTTGTGCATTGGAATAATCTACCACAGATTAACTCTTTTTCTAGACTAACTCCTTCAGCCACAGAAATCTGTTGCCTTTGACTTGTACTCAATACTATGAATACCCTCAGAGAATAGTAAGAAAGCAAATACTATGAAAGGGAAACGTCTGCATAAGACCACAATCTACAATATTTTATTTTCAAAAACAGGAGAGAAAACAAGAACACAAAAGAAATAAAAGAGAAGTGAGACTTACTGCTTGGAGTAACAAAGACCTATCACTTGACCAAACAAATAAGACTTTCAACTGCTGGAAACAAAATGCTCGCTCTCAGGAAAGGCAAAGCAAAAATGTCCAGAACTAACCCTGCCAATCTTCTCTGTACCTGAACAGAAACAAAGGGATTGCTAGTTTGTTTGGTCAAGAAATTTTTAGCAGCTTATCCAATTGTGCTGCCACTAATTGACAAAGCCACTAAGATGGAAAAACACAAAAAAAATTGAAAATGCATTACTTGCAGTCCTTTCAGGAGTCTCTTGTGTGTACCAATAAAACATGTGTGCTCTGTAAGCAGTTATTGTATCTTTAGCAAGAAGGACCAGGAAGGCATGAGAGTTAAAAAAAAAAAAAAAAGGAAAGCAGTAGATCATACATTTCTGCAATATAATATGGAACCACAGGACATCTAGTATGGTGTCACGTTCTCCTCTGATGTCATATTCTCTACTCAGAAAGGACTGAGTCTGTTGGTAATGAGAAGCATCATTTTAAAAATTAATTATTAATGCTTCCAGTAAAATCTGTGAATGTTTGTAGCATGTGGTGCTGCACAGCAATCTATTCCAGACACCCAGTACTCATATTCCCAACCATGATTACCAAGTCTAAACAGAACCACTTGAGACGTACTGTCTGACTAAAGTAAAATAAGAAAAAACGGGAGGCCCAGTAATATTTACTCTGGAAATTTGAGAGATACAATGTGGTATTTCAGATTTTAAAGGGCCTGCCAAATGTCTTTACCAATCACCCTCAGAGGGAAAACCAGTCTAGTACTATAGACTCCCAATCTTGTCCTACAAGCAGGGATATAGCTACCAGTGTTGGCTTCCAATTAATGAAGTGAAAAAAGGAACTCCTGGATGAAACACTCATGGGCCTTAGCAATGAGATAAAAGGACCAGCAAAGCTTAAGGATAGGCTCCCTCCACTTGAAACAAGGCAGAGGCTTTACTGCCTTGTGCCTTGAACAGTCACGTCAGCGACCTGTACTGTTTTCTGTAAATTAAACAGCTATCACAAGATGGTGAAAGCCTATTGGCAGGGAGAATTTCATGGAACACTTATGGCCAAAATCAAACACTTTTGAAGGCAACAGTCCCTACTTTTTATTTCTCAAGTGAATAATTCAAAATAAACATACAGAATCTCACTTCACGAATGAAATGAACACCAGCTGCAACTCGTGTATGATTTGTTAGCTTCTATACATCCTTGTATCAAGGTTCAGCATCTAACTGCATTTCTCCTGAAAGCTTATTAAAAGAGATAACTCTTCTGTGGGAGGCAGGAAGGCAACCACCACAGTTCAGTTTCCTTTTACGTAAAACATATTACACAGTGGAGTGCAAGGCATCAAGGTCTGTCAAAAAAGTGTATCTCACGTTAGTACCACAAGAGTGATGTCTAAGTGGATCCAAAGAGGAATAGTGAAAAACTTACAGGTCCTTGGCAGGCAGATACAGACACATAAGCAGTCTGCTGCTCAAGCTTTCAAGACAGTCATACTATCCTGTTACCACAGAGGTCCAGAACTTCATAGCGGTCTCCAGATAAGAAAGAAATGTTTACTTATGTTTTCTGGATCGTCCTGCAAAGCACCTTCAGTGGCTCAGTCATAATTTGGAAAAATTTCTGTGATTTAAGGCTCATCAAAACAGACAGACAAAAAAAATCCACCCCACTCTTGATTCCGGAGTACTGTTATTCTGAAAAGCACTCTGTGTTATTTAGGCAGCAGGATGAAGACTATGTAGGTGAGAAACAGGAAAAGGAAGAACAAGGTGAGATGCAAGAAGCTCCACTGAAATCCAGCCTTTACCCCTCCTTTTTTCTCACCTGATAATTCCTTGACTGACTGTCCCACAAAACTCCCTTCCTTCTGGAAAATCTAACATGCACTTTAATTCACTGTGATCAACTGAGTGGGGCCAGAGGTTGCAAGCCAGTTTGAAGTATGCTCTGTCCATGCAGCTGCAAAATCCACCACCAGCTGTATAAATCAATGAAGAGCTCTCCAGTTAATGGATTTATGTTTAAAAGCCACATAAAACAATGTGCAGTACAGAAACAGATAAAGAAGGAAGCATTCTCTCAGTCCGATCTTTGCTAAATAATGATTTGTTGAAAAAAATATTTCCATTAGGTCTTTGAAGTAAGTAAAATTCAGTCTTTAAGGAGTGAGTGCTTTATCTGCCATGCAATCCAGTACCCAATCACAACCCAAATCTAAGCTGCCTCGTTCCTTGTAACTAGGTTTTTTATTCTCAAAGACCTCAATGCCATGTTTCAATACATACTTCATAATTACTCCCTACAAATCACAACAAATTTCTGCAACACAGTAGAGCTAGAAGTACAAGTTCACAATTTGTTCTTTCATAAATCTTTCATATTATTAACCACTCAAACGGGTAATTTGTCTTGACTTAAAAAAAAAAATTCTGTTATTAAAGTTCTACTCCCAAAGCACTATCTACTCGGAAATAGTCTGCTATTTTAAACGTTCTGAAAATATAATAAGCATATATTCATATTCTTTTGCAATAGAAAACAAGAGATTTCATGAGATAACAACTTAATCCTCTTATTCCCAAACTATTTCCAACTAAAGATGACAAATCAGAGGAAAGAAATGTGGCAAAAGGTGCTGGGATGGTGGTATCTTCTAGGTTGGTTTGTTTTGTTTTTTAAGGTCAGTCATCTGGAAGCTCATACAGACAAAATTTCTTTCTTCTCACAAGGTAAGATGCTTTTAGGGCTTTGGAGAAAGAGGAACTTGTTTTAGTACTGTTGTTCTCCAAGAGCCACCCTCCTGGAATAGCATCAGTTCTCACTACTCTGCTTCCCTTTGCTTGCCCAGTAAGGACCCAATATTCACTTAATGGACTCCTCTAACACAGAAAAATTTATGAACATGACAGCTCAAAAACCTGATACTTGAAAGCCCCAGTACTCCTCCAGAAGCATGCAGCCTACATCCAAACCAATGGGAAGAAATAGTCCCGGATACCTGCTGTCTTTGACAAAAAACTTCTTGAGCTGCAGAGAACAGCACTGAATCATGACTGAAGCATTTTAAAAGCACTAACCACTTTTTAAAGGCACAATACCCATACAGGAGATTCTTTTTGACACCAGTGAAGAACAGAAAAACGAAGATTGCCTGATGACCCATGTGAGACTACAGACTGAAGAACAGAAAAAAGCCTCTCACCTTTTTTCCATCATTCCCTTCCACCCTATCCAGAAGGTCACCACCCACTGTTGGGGCTGAAACCCTCACCTCTAACTCAGGAACGTTCATCAGTCACCAACTTCTGAGTTGCTTCAGTTCATCAAGGGAGTGATTAAAACAGCTCCCTCAAAACAAATGTGTGACATGTCACTCAACACCCTCCAAAGGCAGAGTGGCTCAGTTTTTCCTAAACTATTACTCAACTGTCAAACTGATCACTTTTCTTGACAAAATACGGGTGTGCATTCTGACCATATTCAGAGACAATAAAGGAGTGGTTGAGCTTGACCAGTGCTAAGAGAAGCCGGTGTCGAGAGGGGTGCAGCAGAAGAACTGGTACTACTCTGTGTCCGTTTAATTGATTTCTTAACACAGAACTATTTTAAAGCAAATGTGAGAGGCTGGAACAAATAAATTTCTGCAAGTGAAGACTGACAGGTGGGAACAAACTAGAGGAACTTCTGTAGTTAGTTAGGAGAGAACTCTGAATTTTTCCAAGCATATTCTAGGTCAGTAACTAAGGTACAAAATCAGGAAAAAAAACCAAACAACAGTCAAAAGGTATTGAAGTTCCTCAAATCAGAAGGAAAATAAGATGTAGACACGTAGTTGAAGTTTCAAAATCATCAAGTCAATGCTGAGATGAAACACATGAAAGAGGTGTGAATGAGAAGTAACTTGTGTTGCTACAGATGAAGGATCCGAGTTCTTCCTCTTTTTTCAAAAAAGAGTAAAAAAATACTTTGAAACCTGGCTCAAACTGGCCATGCCCATCACTGCTGACTCAAGGGCACACATCAACCTGTATCATAAAAAACAGACTAACAGCTCCCACAAAGGAAAGAGTAGCCGTGTTTAGTTCTCAGGAGAGAGGAAAAAAAAAACGAAAAAAGAAAAAAAAAACCTAAGGAAGTAGGAAGGAGTGTGGATATCCACTTCTTGCTTACGCTAAGCAAACCAGTTCATCTTAATCTGTGCATACTATTGCATCTCCCAACAGAAACAGCTTTGCTCTATCGTTCTGCAATTTAACTGAAAAAGTGTCAGATCTCATAAAGAGAAGTTCGGGGAGGGTGTCAGAGGAGAAAACTGGAATGCATCTACAGGATGCATAGGCTACTACACGTCCAGTAGTTTCCTGCATCTTAGGGAAAACGCAGAACAAGTACAGGGGAAACCAGTCTTCATGGGCAACTGATGTAGGAATGATCTTTTGGATTTCATTCCAGCACTTTAACGTAAGTAGATTTTTAAGTCTAGACAGCTCTTTACATTTATCTTTCCATTTTCACCTTCAAATCTTCCTTTACTTTCTGCTTTAACTCGCAACCTTCTTCAGAGCATTTACTCTCTCTAAGGACAAACAATATCCAACTCAAAATATGCTATTTTAATGAAAAAACACAGCATATAGAATAATCTTAGAGTAAATGAAAACCAAAATTATATAAATCCATAAAAATACATAAGGAAAAAGAAAACTTAACACTTTGGTTAAAAGTACTTGTTCCTTTTGTAAATGTGATGTTATGGGTGTACCACATTACTCCTAGCGGTAGCATACAGCAGGATAATGATCATCGAAGGATCAAGACTGTAAATTGTCGAATTTATACCACTGAGTTTTTACAAGATAGCCTGGCGACTTCCTCTTGAACTATGAGTCTCTTTAAACTATGACATACATTTGTATTGCCTAATGTCTATTCCCATGCAATACAAATGCTCAAACATCAGCGGCAATAAACAGAATGACCTCTAGTCAACAGAATTTGTTCTGCTCTTGGGATACTACATAAATCAGTTACCAAGGAGATACCGAAGCCCTACTAAGTGCCTGAAAGCTCTGCCTAGATGGAAGTAACAGACTTAAATTTAGGACATTTTTGGATACCAGTGTCCAAACCCAAATACTATGTAACCATGTAATGTTCACCCCAAAACAGGTGGGTTTATTACTGACTTGTATAAAATGTACTGCCAGACTCTTAATGTTTTTTTACACAAAATGTAAAATATCTCCCCATCTTTCCAAATATCACCAAATATTATGGATAAATCAAGGCCTTTTCAAATCAATCTATATTACTTCACTTATGTGAGAAATCTCGCATGAAATTTTCTCTTCATATCGGAGATGGATTGTAGCTATAATGAAGTTGTTTGTAAACATCAGCTTCCACTCAATGTGGATGAATTCCTCAATTTTCCTATAATATAATGGAGAAATGTTAAGCTGACAACCTTCCTTTTTTTTTTTCCTTCTCAAACAGCAACTCTTTGCCAGCACTGACAGCTTAAGCAGCTACTGCCTCATCCCTCTTATTGTGCTGGGCTAGAGATTTATATTTGGCTGGGTCTGTTTTCCAAACCCGTTCACGACACATCTGCACAGACACGCATATCAATACAATGGAAGGACGAGAGGGGAGAAATGCCATCAAACCAAGGTCCATGGCAAACGCTGGATCTGAACCATGGCGTGCGGGAGGTGTTGCTCCCCCCTGACTGCGTGCAGAGGGAGCCCGGCAAGATTTGTTTCCCTGGGTTCCCCTTAGCCACTGAAGTGCCAGTTGCATCACAACTATGAAAATGCAGACCGCTACGAGACCTCAACCATGGCAATACCCAGGCCAAGAAATATTTTGTGAATCTTTTGCCGCTCTCGGGGGATACATCTTAATTAGCTGGTTATTTGCAGTGGAGCTGCTGAATTTACCTTGAATCTTTATACCTGGTTGTGTTGACAAGGCAACAGATTCCTACTCTCCAAATACATCATTAATCTTTAAACAAAAGATGCACATTGCACAATTTCCCCGCTTTCACAAAGGAAAGGCTTTGATTTTTAACCTGTGAGGGTTAATACAATACAATGGCTTGAAAATTCGGTTATTGCTAGGTGCTCTCAGCGACGTGAATGGTCAGAATACACAGCTGAAAATTTCCCCATCTTTGTATCTCTGAACGGATCTAAATGAATACAGAAATACGCTCAAGATACATAGACAGAAAACAATTCCAGGAACAACTGAAGCTGCAGCAGCCTTTTCAGAATAGGGGAACAGCTTAATATAAAAGACCATACATACATATTAGAATATATTTTAAGGAAGCTATGCTGGAGAGATGTAACCTAATTACTTAACTCTTCTAGAGTCAAACAATTTCACTGAGGTAACATTACTTTTAGGATAAAGGGCAAATCATGTACAAGTGCCATATAACTCATGGTACTTCAAACATGGTTTTTACCTTCAAAATAATGCACATGTAAAATATACAGTTTTGTCCACTACTAAGAAACTAACATATGTATTTAGACACTTTAGAAAAATAATGAGGAAAGAAAAAATCTAATTTGTAAGTAAATTTATTTGAAAATGGAAGTATTTAAAGCAATGCTTTTACCGTCTTTTGTTTTCTTACAAAAAGATTATTGAAAGCTGAATTTCAAACAATGCCTTGTAATTTCTAAAATACGCTGTTCCGGAAGGTGATTGAGCTTTCCACTTACATTCCTACTGTTTGAATTCAATGTAATTAATTATCTTTTGAGTTTTCATATGCATAAGCTTTTTGTAATTTTTAATTCTGAATTGCTTGATATTGCAGGTATTTTTTTAAAAATAAGTTTTCCGATATATGTAAAATATAGTTGTCTTCATATCAAGAAGCTATGCTATACCAACAAAAACACATTGCATTGGTAGCCTTCATTGATCAAAGTGACTGAATAAAATCATTTGAAATGCAGCTACTTGCAGCGGTTATTAAAATTGCGGCTTTTTATCTGAAGAGACTGGGAAGCAGCAAAGACTTTGCAGAGCTCCCCCCCCTTTCCAACAGCGCAGGCAAAAAAACACCTCTCTGATTTACCTCGGAAAAAAATCAGTTACTGCTTCCTATGAAATCAGAACAGGAATATTTCTCTAAGTCTGCGTTCTCATTAATTACACACTAACCTGCAGTCTTTGGGTGACGAATAAAAAGCGGAAAAGCGTTAGAAGTAGTACTTCCCATAGAAACAATTGCCTGTCAAACAAAGCATAAAAAGACAAAAGGCAGAAACACTGTTTCAGCTTGAATGCCTTAATGTCACCATTTGTCATGCAGCACTTCCTCCGAAAACCCTGAAGTACAGTTAACTCTACTCCGCTTTACACCGCACTCTTCCTGCATTGGTAGAGGAATAAAATACGCCGGGCCTGACAATGAAACAGCAGAGCCATCGCACATTGTTATGCAACTCACTGTCTGCAAGGGTGGCTCGTAGCTCCTTCTTTATTCAGCAAGTGCCAAGTGCATGTTTAATCAATGCCACAGCTCACCACAGTGTGCAACTAAAGCCACTGTCATTCCTCTCTTCAGATTTGCCTGGCTAAGTTATGCAATGCTCCGAAGAATACCTTGGAATTCTTTCCAGAGGCTCTGAATGCAGGTGTGTGACAGCGTTCACACTATTGCCAGTAAAGCAGACTTCTTTTCATCCTTTTTCAGGCTGGACGAAAATTACATAGTGTGACTGCACGTAGTTTGCTGCATTTGGAATTACAGCATGTCAACGTGAGAATGCCTCTTCAGATGGCTGCCACAAAGAGTAAATCAAAGGCTGGGTTTTTCTGAAGTCTTAATAAATAACTAAGTATAACTGAATAAAACCAGGAGCTGTTTTTCTGTTGTGTTGTTGTTTTTTTTTCTTTTTTTTTTTTTCCCCCAAGACAAAACCGAACATCATGCCTTTCGTTGCTCTGCATCATCTAAGGAAAAAAAATCCTCAATTTTAATGAGAATTAGTCAACAGTGAGGATCATTACCAGAAAGGGTTTTACTGTTTTTCAACCACACTTGCTTTAGTGGATTACTACGAGAGAAGGCCAGTCATTTGGAAGATTCTGTATCATTATTATCCTCACCGATAAACTTCTTCATCAAGCAACTGTTCATGCTCCTATCTGGTCTGTCTGAGCGAGGAGAGCAGCCCCTTCATGAAGATAAAAGCCTGGTTTGCCACTGAATTGACGAGTAAGAAGCATGTCTGATGACATTTTATTCCTGATGCAATGTAGGGTAAGAAACATCTTTTTCTTTTTTACCTTTCTGTGAGATATGCTCTGAGCTGATGGCTTTAATTAGACTAACAACAGAAATACGTTTATCTCCAGTGATTACAGATATTTGCAGGAGAGAAAAATGCTACTGCACTATAAAATGTGAATGCAACTCTTCAGTAAATTGGGGTTATCTGAACTGGTAGAAATCCCAATCAAATTTTGGTTTAAGGTTAGAAATTCCTGATCAATAAGGCTAAAACAACATAGCAGATTACATATCATATCAACATCTCAGCCACCAATGAACATAATTTTACAGGGAATGTATTTCTAGAGGATATTCGACTGTAAATTAAGAGTACAAGAGCAGCTAAGTAATAGAGATGACCTGTCAACCTCACTTTTGCAACAAAAAAGGTAATAAATCATACATGCATCTGTAAATATCTATCTCAAGTCCTTGTATTGCACAGAATTTTGTTACTATAAAAATACTACTGTTCTTTGGCATACTGCAATAATAAGCATATATAGTAACAACCTTTATATTTGAAGAGACAGACATTTTCTGTTAAATGTTTACTGCTGCATGGATGTCCAAAAGCTGATCTGTTAAACAAGTAAAAGGGTAAGATCTCATCTGCAGTTGCCTACTTAGGGCTCGCTGGTCAAAAAAGACTGCGATACTGTATTAGGGAGGCATATTTTCCATGTTTGAAAACAGCAGTCATGAATATTTGCAACTGGTTTTCTACTGTGACAGTTAAATGTTTAACAACAGCTGAAAATTCACATAATCTCCCCAGGCATTTCAGAGTATTTGACAAAGCTCACATACCTGCTTTCATAAATTTGATGTTTCATAAGGAAACAAACTAGCTGGCTAAAGACAAATTTTGAATTTCTTTTATAATAAAGCATATCAATTGGCTTGAAGCATCAAGCTGTTTTTCACTCCTCCTATCAAATCTGTATCTACAGAACAATTACTTTTAACACGGACATGTTCATACAAAAAGAAAACAAAAGATGAATACAACTCAATAAACACAGCATTAAGAAATATTGTGTAAAGAAGTACAGAACTGTTTTTAAAAACATCAAAGCTTGCATGTTTGTCAGACCAGATTTACCATTTGCTTTCTTTCTTCTAGCTAGCTGCCAGAATACTGGTGAAGGTATTTGCAGGAAAAATGGGAACCTCTGCCATCACAACACTGGAAGATGTAAAAAGGCAAGAGGAGAAAGAGGAAAAAGAAGAATCTATTTTAGCACTGCTTGGGATTATTGGAACTGTGCTTAACTTATTTGTTATTGTTTTTGTGTACATCTACACTACACTTTGATGACATTTTTGAACATCAATTGCACAGCACACAGTGCAAAGACCAGCGATGGTAAGAATGATTTCTAAATTTAAAGCAAAAAAAAAAAACCAACCCCAAACCAACAACTCTGTCTGAAAAGATTATCAAAAACATTCCAGAGCAAAGTGTCTGGCTAAGGGCGCTGCATCAATGACTGCTAAATGTACCTGCGAGCCCAGCTAGGGTGCTAAATTATGTAAATGAAGGCAGATGATATTCAACTTCTCAATGATAACAGATGAAATCCAAATAGCAGAAACAGAGATGGCACTATTTTATTGCCAGTAAACATGCAAGAGAGAAGAAATGTAAGCAAACACTGAAAACAATCAGAACATAGAAAGAGATTAATTAAATATATAAATACATATAAGCTAGCCCCATGATGCTTTCTATGGTTTTGTGCAATATGTCTCTTCATAGCTGAGACCAGAAAACAGACAAAAATAAGACAGGTCTTATTTTTAGATCACCATAATTTAGGCTCATAACTTACACTAATGTATAAGTGTGGAAACAGGAATACTGTTATACCAAAAATTGTAATACTATAAATAAAATTTTAACTATTGACTATATTCTGCAGTATTTTTGTTAGTCTTGTGGAAAGCTGAAAAGGGTTAGATTTTCTTGCCTTTACTGAATCTGTATTTGAAATCATCATGCTATACTGACGATGTGCTTTTCTAATTAAAAAATCCTTTAGAGTGGTGTGAACAAAGAATAGTTTCAGTACTTCTTTTAAAGAAATATTGGTAATTACAACGACACACTAAAACATACTCTCCAAATGAAAAAAACCTTGTTACATTTTCCATATCGCCATTTTTAGAATGTGTTTAACGTAAGTAAAATGCAACTTTCATGTTTTCATCTTGATGCTTAGTTTCAAGTAAAATAAAATATATCACACAAGGATTCACGATGTTGCATGGAAAACAGGTTTAATGATCTTTGCCCAGAAGAGTGTACTCTGTCTTTCTGGACCAGGTCCTAAAGACATTTTCCCTTTTTGTACCGTTTACGATCGAGGCCCAGAATTGCAACTCTTACGCATACTTCATGGAAGATGCAATTAGACTACTGAAATTGATGAAACTATTTCCACATTTTAAATTAAACCTATGTATGCCTTTGAATTAGATCCAAAGCTGCAGACAGTCCGAGATCATAGAAGAAAAGCTACTTTTGAGAGCCTGAGGATTAAAATCACAGTAGAAAAACAACACTAAAAAAACCAAAGGAAACACTGATTTTAATAAATACCTTTCTTAGTGTTACATATGGCACAGAGGAACAATGCAGGAGCTGCATTTCTGAAAAATCATCTAGGCTCCTTCTTCGAGGCTGCAAAGCTACATCTAGTCTTTCCATAAAAGGACAAGCAAAGAAATACACCCTTTGTATAGGTGAGAGCTTATTACTGCACAGAATTTCGTAACTACTAAACCAACTGAGCCTTTGGAAGTCACTTCGAAACAGGCACATGGATAAAATAAGGTCAGGGATCTAGAACAGAATGAATTTGGCAATGATATTTCCGTTAGCTGCAGAAACTACACTGTAACAGTGACTTACGGACGAAGGAGGTGGAAGCTGGTATGTTCTGGTTTTGTGACTGAGTCAATACCAGCTCAACCAGAAGAAATGATAAAGAGAGCTGAGGCTGCACTGGAAGGAAGCATGTGCAGACAAGAAAATTTATTTACTGTCCATAGTCTACAGCAAGTCTCTAGCATTGTATACTCATTTTCAGTATACGAAACACCAAAGCATTCTGTAAAACTAAGCTACATTCTAGAGGAATTATGCAGGTTATTCATGTTTAATTAAGAGTATAGAATAGAGTAAAAACATTATTAAATTTTTCAATGTACTTCTTATATCTACATATTTATGGCTATTATTGCATTAATCTCATAATACAAGGATTTTTGAGATAGATTTTAAAATGAGAGGTTACAAGAATGTGAAAACTGAACAGAACTATGAAATTCAGGTAGAAATTACTGCTGTTTGTTTTGATCCTGAAGTTATTTAAAACTTGTCAATTCTGTGAAATAAATAAACTGTTTTATTTCATGTAATTTCAGTGCGTAGCGCTCTTCTCAAAACTGTGAATCAGCTAGAACACCAGCACTGGAGTGAGATACTGCACCTTTTTTTTGTAAACACCTGAACAGCAAAACAGACAAAAAGTAATCCCAAAGTTATAACCAAATTTGGCAAAGATTCATTATCATTCTTTTACCAATGAACAAGTTCATTAAGATTACTGAAATCTAATGGAATTTTTATTTTCGGCAATTATATACTGTCTATCTAAACTGCCATTGTACTTCTAATTTCACTTATAGCAAAAGGCTTTGACCCTTTGAAGGAAGTCACAGGGTAATATTATCATTAGAGATTGCCCTGCCATACGAGTTATATTTTGTTTTAAAACAGAAGACTAATAGCCTCTCTTAACAGGTAATACTTGCGCTCTGTACTTATGCGGACCTAAGTCTAACTTTAGTTAAATGAGCTCCAATATAGAGCGCTGGTGCTTATACGTTAAATCCAATACATGCATTGGTAATGATCCTCACTGTTGACTAATTCTCATTAAAATGGAGGATTTTTTTTCCTTAGATGATGCAGAGCAAAGAAAGGCATGATGTTCAGTTCAACATCACAAGACCACACCACATGGAGTCTTTGTCCACCAAAGAAGGAAGGGTGGCTAAGAGAGCTAAGAGGGGCACATGAAAGAAAACCCCAGCTAAAAATCACACTATCACCTGCTTCCTGTAAGCCTGGGAATTCAAACAAAGAGAATTCAGGCAGAATTCTGCAACTTGCTACGAGGTCTGTCTTCCAAGGAAGAGGTAGTACCAGACCTCTCACTCTTAGGCTTTAAACAAGATTAAGTCACCCCAGGGTTTGCTAGATACGAGTTCAGGGACAAACCAATACAACTGTATTTTTAAGCAAGAAGTGTCTACCTAATATTGTGATATCCCTGGTAAATACCAGTTTCACTTAGCTCTTTACTGTCCAAGCCCATAACAAAATAGACCGTCCCTGTCCTAAAAGTCACTTGATTTTCCTTCTGGTTTAGGATTCCCTTCCACTGCCTTCCCTCTATAAGCCTTGTTAGCTACAACGACTACTATTACTACTGCTTTCTTCTCTCCCACTTGCAAATACTAGCTTGATTTGGTCTTCATAAACCTAAGTCCATCAGTCAAGCAACTCTTACTTTTATTAGCAAAATCTAGACCTTCAAGATAGCCATGTACTACAGTTAGAATCTGATGGTCACACGTTTGCTGGGAACATCTTGTTGCACAGTGCAAATTTTATTGTTGCACATTTTGTTCAAGGAGAGAAGTGTTCACAGATTTGAAAGTTCCTACAGCAGTACTTCTTTCGAATGAAATGTGCTGTATACAAGACAACAGTGAAAAGTTTTTACATGACAGCTTTTGTGAAATGTGCATAAACGCATGGTAGTGGATACATGCTAGAAGTTCCACGATACAGAAGTTAAGAACGACATCAATTTTACCAATGTAAACATGAATTAAGTCCTTAGGAATAAACACAAATGTAGTAAAAAAAAAAAAAAATCTCACCATGTTACAAAGAGAAACTTTTTTCATTCATGAAATAAAAGATAGTAAAAGCCACAGTAATGCCGTAACAAGATATAAAACAAACGCAAGAAAAAATGAAACAGGGTGAGGACTAAAGCAGCTATTGCTCTGTGTGACTACAGCTATCTTGCATAAGGGAAGTCCTTCATAGACAGATAAACCTTCCTTCTCTACAAGAAAAAAGCAATTATGGAAATTAATGAAAGTGGTGAGTTCACAATTTTCAAGGACTTCACAATCACCTCACTCTGATGCAGATGAAGCTGCAGAAGGTGTCAGAGCAATGTGGTTTGTAATGATCTGCTTCAAGGCAAGGTTTCTAAAAGATTAAAATGATATGTGAGCACTCCTTATCTGATCAACATTCCTTTTATCTAGAACAATCTAGATAACAATCTAGTCCATGTATGTTCTGGGCAAAGTAAACAGGAATGGCAAAACATATTTAAGCAACGAAAAACCCAGATAAATTTCTAACTGTGACATAGACCAATTTTATATTCTGACACTGGAACCGTTCAAGAATTTTGCCATAACAACTTTGCAAGCAGGGTGTATCATACCTGTAGCTAACTCGGCATGTGTAAACAAAATATAAAATTCTCATCAATACCAAAATACTTACTACCTTGTATACCCACAGTGGTATCAGTCTACTGTGCAATAAAGGGAAACAGCACGTCCGCAGCTTCATTGCACATATTTCTTTATAGAAAATGTTTCCCACATAATTTTATGCATACGGCAGAGATACATATATATGTGAAGATCACTGTTATTGCAACTGTTGACAGTAAAACCTAAAATCTAATAGAATATCTCCAGCATAAGGGTAACCTTCAACAGGACCCACCAGCATCCATTCAAGTCTGAGAAAGTTAGAGTTGCTGAAAATTGCGGTTTTCTGTCAGCATTGTGTTGGGCACAGCTTGTTCCTGCTGGGGTGCCAGAACCTGGGAACACTCTATTACCATTCTGTCTACAGTGTCCTCCTTTCTCAGTCCAGCATGTTACAGGAAGAAAACAGTTACCTGCTTCTTCCACATGAAAGCACCTTTTGACAGCAAGGGGTACACTGGTCTGAAAATCAGACTACCACATACATGGGCATTACTGGTAACGCTGTTCCCTTTCCTGCTCCCCCTGGGTAGGCATTCAGCCCTATTGGAGAAGAGATAGGTATTCAAGCTACAGAAGTCTGAAATTCAATCAGGTCTATCAGGAAAGACTCAAGTCTGTTCTTCTACACTGTACTGGTCTTCGAGGTTTTAAAAAAATAAAAATAAAAACAATTTTTAAAAAGTCACTTCCATATTCAAAATGTTTCAACTCTAAGTACATTGTTTAAGTGAATTTTTCAGTCTTACAAGCATTGTACCAGAGCTTAACACAGCTCGAGAGCTTCTCAACCTCCGTCTCTCTTGCAACTGCCAGGGTCTCTCTTACCTATGTCTCCTGACACTCTGTTGGTGACACCGAGAGGCCCAGCATCACCTGCAACTCACACCCATTAATGTGAGTATTATCTGTCTGCTTTTGAACTAAACAGTAATTACTGCATTGGAATCATGCCTGGCTAAGACAAACTGTTTTCAGGGATTTGTTTCAAACTAAATGCATCTGACTCAAATACCCATGAAGAAAAGACATTCTTTCCAGAAGTCATCCTTTTTGCATTTTCCTCTCATACTGATACCCTATTAGGCTTTCAAAGACAAGCTTGACTGACATAAGCCTGCAAAGTTATTATTTTTTTAAATCCAGAACATTGTTAATTATAGTTTTATGTACAGAGTTTTGTAATCAGAAGAGTAGGTAACAGCTTTTCTCTGAAAAACAAGGTATTGCTTTGCTTTAATACAGTTTAGCTACTACGTGAAGAGCTACACACCCCTTTATGAAAAAGAAGGACGTATCTGCTTTGTTCAGTCTTTACTAACTGTTAATGCACAAGCACAACAGTTCAACATCCCCTGCCAACCACAAATAATAGTAGTCCAGCACTGGAAAACATACCTAAAATGAACATTTCCCACTGAAACTTTGCCTTTTCTTTGTACTTTGGGAAAACAAATGGTCCCTGAAAGCCAAACTAGTCTGACCTTCTCAGCACCAGCCACATATCTCATTTCTTCTATCAGTATCTGACTGTTCTTCCCCAGTTAAAGGTGACTTACACAGACAGATATGTTTTCCTATTGAAAACAGCAAAAAGCAATTTCAACAGCTGCAATTCATCTATAACTCAGAACCAATGGCTTCATCCTTTAGATAACAGCATTTTTGCCAGGTCTTTCCATGACTTTTCCTTTCTACCTCAACAAAGAAGAATTTATGAGTATATAGAAAGATTATTGTTTTACTTTATCATTTATTGTTTTACATCATATTTTCGTTTGCAAAAATGAGCCTGGTATATAACCTACATAGTTCATTTTCCTCACTGTAATATGTGCAAAACAGAGCAAACAAATTCATTGCAAAATTAGGCAGAGGTGTCAACTGCGAACTGGCAAGTGAAATATCTTCATATTTTTATTTTTAGTATAAGGTCCCAGCAGAGTTTTTGAACTACTTCCATTCCATCACACAAGATTAGGTAATGCCCTAGTTACTACAGATGAAGAAAGTCACGTTCTTGTTTCAGTCCTATGTAGCTTTGTAAATACTTAAGACATGGATGATTTGTCTTTTACCTGGGAGATAAAATACACCCTGTAATTCAACCAGAAGCTATAACGTTGTTTCAAGAAACTCACATCACCACACCCTGCAACTGGCATCCAAAAGAACTGCAGTAATGTAACAAGACGTACATCAGTTACTCCAAAAATAGAGCAGGCAAAGTAAGTCCAAAATCAAATTATTCAGATTTGCAACAACTCTTTCTGCTACTTAATCGTTAAATCCATCTTTACAAACAAAGTAACTGAACAAAAATCCAACCAAAGGCTCAGACAGTGTTTAAAAACTTCAGGCTCATAGTTATCTGAAGAAAAAATGTTTATCAATATCTTCATACTAAAGCCTGTCATCTAGTGAGACTGGACATAAATCACAAACCCAGTCTGCTGCTTTTGCCATTAGCTCCACACAGGCAGTTGCTTAACTTGTACTGCTTGACACTACCTTGTACAACTGAAATAGTTTACGCAGCAAGGTGTAACATACTGGATGAAAACTATCAAAACATCTTTGTTTTAAAATTATGAGTAGAAATGTGATGACAACATACAACTCCCTTGTTTTTCCTTCTAAAAAACCACAACATTTTCATTGTTCCCATATATTTGAAATATTTTTCAGTTTTCATAAGAGGCTTTATTTTTGTATTTCCTAAATAAAGCAGAAAAAGCTCTGATCAAATTAAAACAGAATTGCCCTAGTACGCGCAACATTTACCAATTTCAGGCATATACTTGCTTGATTTTCTTACAAAATTAACATTTTTCTTCACAGTAAGATTCATGGTCTTGTATAAAGTACTCTCTCTCCATGTATCTTCTGTAGAAGAACTAAAGTGTAAACTTTTCACACAGAAATACTATTTTCCTGTTAGTTTCAACAGTTTAAAAATTAAATTTCAAATTTAAACAAAGACATTAAAACTATAAAGTTTAAACTCTTACAACAAATGAGTATTTCAACAAACACTGTAATTTTGTTTTCTAAGGCTCAAGCAAATGTTCCATTAGTACAATTCTAAATTGGCAAATGCACTGAAACTAGCCAGAATTACCTATTATTTATATAAAAAAATCAGTTGACAGAAGCAAGCCAACTCTGATTTAGAAGGAGACAATGGCACATTACCTGAATCGTTGCGGAGGTATGACGACATTGCTGGAATGAGGCAAGACTGACTGAGTAGCTCTAGGAGAACGGTTGGAAGAGCACTGCTGTTTTGTCCTCTCCCCTCATGGCTAGTTTGTGTCTCTCCATTTGATGTACTCCCTGCAGGATTGATGTAACTGGCAAGAACCTGAAATACACAAAAATATTTAATCAAAACTGATGTATTATAGGCAAAGAACTTTGACTTTCCTCCCTTTAAGGAAGACGCCATAATACTTCACTAGCTATTTCGCTAATTCAGTACTGGTATTTATTTCAGGAGTCCCAAAGATGTCTCAGAAGAAATTCTCTACAATTATTAGATCATGATTCCAACTTTGGCTAATGATAAAATTAAATAAAGTCATTCAGAATTATAATAGTTAAGAAATCAATTAATATGAATTTTGACAAACTTGCTGGAGTTACTCGAAGCAGGAGTTTGCCAGCTCACACCACTGAGACATACAGCTGATCAGTCCCATTCCCTTTTAGAACACCAACTAGCAACAAAAGATCTTTTTTTCCAAACTGCAAATGTTTCAAAAACCTCTGTAACTTCCTTTTGGAAGGGACTTCAGGGTCTGCAACTTACGGTGAACATGACAGTTACTTGGAACAACCACTTGCGAGCACGGCTCTTGCTTCAGTGAAGGAAGAGCGCCCTTCCCCTCAGCGATGGCGGGGGAGTCACCTCACGACTGCGCGCCTGCTCATCCCAAGGGTAGTTCTGGCCGAGTTCACAGGCCCTTACACGTATTGCAGACGTACAACTTCACGCACTTCCATGGGTCCAATTTGTGCAGTTGTACTCTCAAATTAAGTAACTTCAAGGCTTGAAAGGCTGTATTATTTGAAGTCTCAGGGACTCCATTCACCATTTTAGCCTCTTCTCCTTCGTTTCATTCTCCCTCTTTGCTCTAACCCCATTATCCATGGTATTTTGCTGCAGCATCTTATCGGCACTCTGAACAACAGAATTTTTCTAAACCACCTTTCTAAAGAAGGGACCAGGAGAGCCCGCTGTACAACTGACTGACATCTTCAGCAAAATGCTGAAGGCTTTTCTGCTTCTTTCTCCAATTGCTGGCTGCCCAAAGCAAATGCCTCCTTACCTCATGAATTACATTACCACAGTTACAGCTAAACCTCCGCATGGCATAATACAGAACATTGCCTAGAAGTTTCACCAAGAGCAATTCAGGTGATTTTCCTCTTCCTTAGGAAAATGGTTTCAGATTTTATTTGTTTTGCTTTTGCAAGGGACATGATACTTGTACCTTGTAATCTACAGTGACTGAAATAACTGATGAGATCAAGATGGTATCTCCATCAGTCAGGGCATGGACATTCTCAGAATTTCATCTCCTTTGTGCTCTGCCCCAGCAGTGAGGTTAGCTGACGCATTTGAGCTAACAGTTCTGTGAATGAAATTTCTGATGACTGGATAGTATCTTATTTTAAAAAAAATAACAGGGGTTGGTTGCCTTTCAGAATGGACTGAAAAGTCTAATTATGCAGCATTTTCTTCTCCTTGGCATAAAGCATTTGGAAGGCATCAGAGTTTTACTAAGATCTGGATGTTTACTGGTGATTGTTATTTAATTGACACACTCATGATTTTAGAGTAAGTCTGAGTGAGATTTTGCTATATTGGCATAACGCATTCATGGACGCCAGTAACAACTATGGGCATTTCCACAAAGCAGAGAAAAAACAGGTGAGAAACGAATAGGTAAGATTATTTGGCAGACAAAACAAAATGCGTATTTCCACATTCTCCTCCTTTAATGGACAGCCGTTACTTTTGACTGGATGCAGTGATGTTGACAGAAACATGCAACAACTCCAGGGAAATACATTGGAAAGCTTCTTGGCTCACTGTCTATTCAGAACCATCACCCAGGTTTATCCACACAGGTCTTTTTTATGCAGCAGCTGTGCTGGTTTTGGCTGGGATAGTTAACTTTCTTCATAGTAGCTGGTATGGGACTATGTTTTGGAATTGTGCTGAAACAGTGTTGATAACACAGGGACGTTTTTGTTATTGCTGAGCAGTGCTTACACAGAGTCAAGGCCTTTTCTGCCTCTCACCCCACCCCACCCCACCAGCGAGTGGGCTAGGGGTGCACAAGAAGCTGGGAGGGGACACAGCTGGGACAGCTGACCCCAACTGACCCAAAGGATATTCCATACCATATGATGTCATGCTCAGCATATAAAGCTGGGGAAAGAACAAAGGGAGGGGACATTCAGAGTTACGGCATTCGTCTTCTCAAGTAACAGTTACAAGTGATGGAGCCCTGCTTTCCTGCAGATGACTGAACACCTACCTGCCCATGGGGAGTGGGGAATGAATTCTTTGTTTTGCTTTGTTTGTGTGCAGAGCTTTTGCTTTACCTATTAATCTGTCTTTATCTCAACCCACGAGTTTTCTCACTTTTACTCTTCCTCACTCACCTGGGGGGAGCGAGTGAGCAGCTATGTGGTGCTTAGTTGCCAGTTGGGGTTAAATCATGACAGCAGCCTAGTGATGTTTGAAAACAGCCTCACTCAAAAAATATCTATACCATTTTTCACGCAGACAGGTGGTTGTAAATTATTTTTTGCCCAAAATACCATAATTACTCTGCTATATGACTGAAAAAATACAAGCTCCGTTTTTACTATCCAGTCCTAATGTTTCAAGTGCTTATCATTTATCAAAATTTCATTATTACACACCTGTAGAAGGCAGGTCACGTGCTCTTCCTCTAGCCTTTGCTTAGTCAAAGCTTGTTCAACATCCCATCCAGAAGCTGTAGAGCCTGTTCCAAAGCCCGTACCCTTAGCCCAGTACAACTGCTGCTCTTCTGTTGATGCGCTGTTGTGTGTACTTGACACCTGTGGCTAAGTAAATAAAGAAAAAAAAAGGTAAAGACATAATAATTTTGCGTTTTTCATCTTATGAACATTGTCTTTAGACTTTGTTCTGCAAAAAAATGTAATCCCAATTTATTAACTTTATAAAGATATCATCAGGATCCAGTGAAATTGAAAGCTTTTGATAGGAAAGACTCCGTCACATATACCAAGTTGTAGTACAGGTCAGTGCTAAATCGTTGCAAGCGATTCTTCAATTTGACTAGGGTTGTAAGCCCCTTTCTGTTCTCCTTTAAGAAGACAGCTTTAAACTAAAGTTGTCAGTGGAGGGGAATCTCAATCCATCCCACTCCTTCCAGTGCAATGCCAGTGCCAGCAACAGGCGCCCAGAGCCTGGAGAGGGATCACAGGTCAGCAGGAGAGCATCTGAAGAGCAGCACAAAGGAATCCCAGCCACTCCAGTCTGTAAGTCAGTTTTATCAGAGGCTCAACTTAAATGCCCCTATCCAAACGCACACAGCATGGGGAATAAACAAGAGGTGTTAGAGATGTGCACACGCCTGCAGGGCTATGATCTTCTTGGCCTCATGGAGATGTGGTGGGCTCCTATGGCTGGAGTGTTGGAATGGAAGGATACAGGCTCTTTTCGAAGGACAGGCAGGGGAGACGAGGAGAGCGTGTTGCCCTCTATGTCAATGACCAGCTGAAGGGCATGGAGCTCTGCCTGGGGATGGATGAGGAGCCGACCAAGAGCTTATGGGTCAGGATTAAAGGGAGGGCAAGGTCAGGTGACATTACAGTGGGGGTCTGATACAGACCACCCAACCAGGAAGACCAAGTGGATGAGGACCTCTATAGACAGATAGGAGCAGCCTCACATTCACAAGCCCTGATCCTTGTGGGGGACTTCAGCCACCCTGGTATCTGTTGGAGGGACAACTCAGCGGGGCATAAGCAATCCAGGAGGTTCTGGAATGCATTGGTGATAGCTTCCTTCTCCAAGTGATAGAGGAGCCAATTAAGAGAGGTGCTATGCTGGACCTTGTTCTCACCAACAAGGAGGGGCTGGTGGGGAATGTGAAGCTCAAGGGCAGCCTTGGCTGCAGTGACCATGAAA
>NW_009626903.1:82553-84257 GCF_000690535.1 Cariama cristata
GGATTAAAGGGAGGGCAGGGCAAGGTGGCTTTATAGTGGGGGTCTGATACAGACCACCCAACCAGGAAGACCAAGTGGATGAGGACCTCTATAGACAGATAGGAGCGGCCTCACGTTTACAAGCCCTGGTCCTCATAGAGGACTTCAGTCATCCCACTATCTGTTGGAGGGACAACACAGCAGGACATAAGCAATCCAGGAGGTTCCTGGAATGCATTGATGATAATTTTCTTCTGCAAGTGGTAGAGGGGCCAACGAGGAGAGGTGCTATGCCAGACCTTGTTCTCACCAACAAGGAGAGGCTGGTGGGGAATGTGAAGCTCAAGGGTAGCCTTGGCTGCAGTGACCATGAGTTGGCAGAGTTCAAGATCCTTACGGCAGTGAGAAGGGCACCACACAAGCTCACCACCCCGGAGAGCAGACTTTGGCCTCTTCAAGGAGCTGCTTGGTAGAGTACCATGGGATAAAACCCTGGAGGGAAGAGGGGTCCAAGAAAGCTGGTTAATATTCAAGGATGACCTCTTCCAAGCTCATGATGCATCCCAACAAAGAGAAAGTCAGGTAAAAACACCAGGAGGCCTGCATGGATGAACAAGGAGCTCCTGGACAAACTCAAACACAAGAAGCAAGCCTACAGAAGGTGGAACCAAGGACAGGTAGCCTGGGAAGAATAGAGAGAAATTGTCCAAGCAGCCAGGGATCAGGTTAGGAAAGCTAAAGCCCTGAGAGAATTAAGTCTGGCCAGGGACATCAAGGGCAACAAGAAAAGCTTCTATAGGTACCTCAGTGATAAAAGGAAGACTAGGGAAAATGTGGGCCTTCTCCGAAAGGAAACAGGAGACCTGGTTACCTGGGATAGGGAGATGGCTGAGGTACTCAATGACTTTTTTGCCTCAGTCTTCACGAGCAAGTGCTCCACCCACACCACCCAAGTCGCCGAAAGCAAAGGCAGGGACTGGGAGAATGAAGAACATCTCAGGAACCTGAAGGTGCACAAGTCCATGGGACCTGATGAAATACATGTGTGGGTCCTGAGGGAACTGGCAGATGAAGTGGCTAAGCCACTATCCATCATATTTGAGAAGTCATGGCAGTCAGGGGAAGTTCCCACTGATTGGAAAGGGGAAATGTAACTCCCATTTTTAAAAATGGGAAAAAAGAAGATCTGGGGAACTCCAGGGCAGTCAGTCTCACCTCTGTGCCCAGCAAGATCACAGAGCAGATCCTCCTGGAAACTATGCTAAGGCACATGAAAAATAAGGAGGTGACTGGTCACAGCCACCATGGTTTCACTAAGGGCAAATTATGCCCCACAAATTTGGTGGCCTTCTATGATGGGGTTACAGCGTTGGTGGATAAGGGAAGAGCAACTGACATCATCTGCCTGGACTTGTGCAAAACATTTGACACTGTCTTCCATGACATCCTTCTCTCTAAAGTGGCGAGACATGGATTTGATGGATGGATCACTCAGTGGGTAAGGAACTGGCTGCATGGTCACATGCAAAAAGTAGCAGTCAATGGCTCGATGTCCAAGTGGAGACTGGTGACGAGTGGCATTCCTCAGGGGTCAATAGTGGGACTGGTGCTGCTTAACATCGTTGTCAGCAACATGGACAGTGGGATTGAGTGCACCCTCAGCAAGTTTGCTGATGACACCAAGCTGAGTGGCAACGTTGACATGCTGGAGGGAAGGGATGCCAT
>NW_009626904.1:0-5022 GCF_000690535.1 Cariama cristata
AAACCAGAGCGATAACAAGTCATGGCTCCGGGTCAGCTCCAAATGCCCTCAAAGTAGCAAACCTCTTCTCAAATTCCAGCTTTGGCTGGACAACACTCCGACTTGCCTATTAAGCAGCAACAGAAGGTACTTGTTTTGGAAATCTTGGTATGGCACAAGGTGAGAAGAGAAGAGCAAATCAGTTGCATGACAATGAACTCCAGAACTAAAAAAGAAAACCACAGCCCTGCATCTGCAGCCCTCCAATTATTCTCCTGACCTCTCCAAGCCAGGAGCAGCCTCGGTGAGAAAAGGAGCCCTGAACTATCCCGCCCCATGGCACACCATGGGCTCCGCAGGGGCTTTCTCCCTCTGCTTAAAAGCCGTAATATTAATGAATGTGCAAATAGCTGTGCCTGCTTATTTAGAAGCATGCCACGTTTTGCTGCACATGAGGTGGACACCAAGCAAGGGCCCTTGTAGGGACTTTGTGCAACAGGGAAAGGTGCTGGGCTGGTGGCCGCTCTACCAAGACCTCAGCAGAGACTCACCTTCCAACTCCTCCTTCTCATAGTGAATATTGACAACGTTACTCGTTCTTCCCTGGTCAATCACGGCCTCTTCGTCATGTCTCTGTTTAGCAAGGAGAAGGCGGTAAAAGTTGGGGATGGGTAGGCAGAGCTCCCTTACGTCCTCCCAGCCATCATCCCCCCCTGCGTCCACTCAAGTCCACCAGCATCACGCCTCTACGTGCCTCCTCCTCCAGGCGTGGCCCTAAAAACACAGACTTGTAGGAGGCTTTTCTCCCCATACCCAATTAAAACAGCCCATAACATCACCTATATGGTATATAATGTGACTCTGGAAGTATTTACTACATGGGGAGAGGGCTGTTTCAGACCATAAAAAATCCTCCTGCTTTATTCTTGTGATACCTTTCTAAAACAAAAAAAAAAAAGAAAAGGATTTCCAAACTGAGGGAAAAAACCCCACAACTGCACTTTTTATCACAGCGGGTATTAGTCTCTAAACTTGATACCTGCAGGACTCACTAGATGGCACTTGGCCACAGGACATGGCCACCAACAACCTCCAAAGGCCCTCAAGAACCTACAAGGGCGAAGCTTCCCTCGGTGCCAGCATGCTTTCCACGGAAAACATCCTTCTTCTCCTTGCAAAAGCCAAGGGTTGAGAGCTAATGCCCTCCTCGGCTGAAATACCACCGCCGGCACTGCCTGAAGAGCGTTTGTGCCTTAAAAGCCAAAGAAGAACTACAGGAGCAAACAGAGATTTCAGGGGGTTTGCCTCTCTTTTCCCCTTGCCACCAGGGCTGGGGAAGGGGATTACCGGGATTGCTGCCATCAAAGAAATAAAAACCCAACCACGACTCACATTTGAGTCGCAACTGCGGCTTGAAGACCGGCCGCCTGGAAACACTTGACATCTTTTTCCTCCTCTTTAGGCTGCACTTTGTCTTTTAATTGTTATGCATGTCTTAAATACTCAAGAAAATACGTTACCGCCGCTCGGTTTCTCCTTCCTTGCCTGCACGGGTAGTCACTAATCCAAGAAAACCGAAAGCTGTTCACCCATGCAAAGAAAAACTCTGCAATGGCCAAACACCCTTTAGTTTTCATCGGGTTTCAAATTATTCCTTTATTAAAGGCACAAAGGCGAAGGTTTGGGACTAGGTTTGTCTTTATAAGCCCACTGCCGTCATCACAGCAACCAAAAATTATTCAAACAAAAAAAAATACGTTGAGATTCGCCCCCGGTTGCTCGATTTCTGAAAGTGAAGTTTGGAGAAGAGCAAAATACCGAAAAAACTGGGGGAAGTGGCAGGGCTGTTGGACAAAATTCAAGAAGCAAGAGCTCTCCAGAACAACCAAAGCTCTAATTTTCAAGTAAAACTTGAAATGCCGTGCTGGTGTATGCTGCCCGTTGTACTAATAATGATGCATTAACCATGAAGACTTACTGAAAAAATAGAGAATAACCAACTTCTTATGAGTTAAGCTGCAAATTCTAAGATGAAATCTGCTTTTTACCCCCCAAATTCCTGCTTTGAGTGAATAAGCGTTGCTTGCCGCCGCACGGCAGCGATGCTTGGGAAAGCGCACGCCTTCCGGTCACCGGTTAATTTGACGAGTAAGAGGAACCAACGCTCCCGTCTGGAAATGAGTTTTCTGTTCCCCGAGTACTCATTTCAGAGCTGACTTGTTGCTACCTCCCCGCCAGCTCCCGGGACTCGCCCACGTTACCCAGCAGCCGGATTATCACGCGTCTGTGGTTTTCCCATCCTTTTTCCGATGGCAGCCTCTGCCACCCTCCGTCCCTTCTTAGCAACACATCCTGCTCCCCTCCGGATTTGCCAAACTCAAAAAAACTTCAAACCCCAACCTCAGAAAAGGCACGGGATGAAAGGGCTTAATAAAATCATTTTAAATCACAACTTAAATAAAAATCGCAAGCTTAGGCGCATTACGTGGGTGTTGGAGTGGGAATAAATGGAGCGATTTGAGAGTCGCAGCTTTCAAATGCCCCACGGGCAACACGGGGAAAGTCTCCTTCTCTCTTTTAGAAATTGTTTTGCCTCCGTTATCTGACCAGCAATGCTAAACCTGCCCCCGGCAGCCCTGTCCAGCGCAAAGCATCTCCTCCTGCCCATCCTTCTGCACCTCGGGGAAATGCCAGTGGGATTTCGGGGACAGGTTTCCTGGATGTGCTACCTGTAACTCTTCCAGAAGCGTCATTTTGTGAATCCCGTTCTGGTTCATCCTCACGTCGGTCCCCGTTTTTTGAGGATAATCGAACCTCCGGATCAATCGAGGGGCCAGACTCCCCCAGGACACTGTGGTAGCCGTCAGCGACATGAGCTCAATGGCACCAGAGACACAAAAAGTGACGGCTTACGACGTCATAATCTGTGATGCGCATCCAGGCAGTTATTTAAAGCCACCCATGCCAAGACTCTTCCCGCTTGGAAAACTCAGTGGATGGGGAGAAATCAGCTCTGTTTTGAGCAAAAACTATCCGGAATAGAGAAACGGGGTCTAAATGCCACATCTTGCCAGGGCAAAAGGTGTAAGCAGCATTGGGTGTATTTAAAAGCACAAGCTACCAAAATACAAGTAAGGTGCAAAGCCAAAATACAAGTAAGGTGCAAACCGTTGGGAAAAGAAACATTATGAGGCAGCATTGATTTTCATCCAAATTTCCTGCAAAAAATCAGGGCATTTCAGGAAAGTCTGGCTTTGGCACAGCCTCCAGCCCTTTGGTGCTTCAATAAAGCCTCGTTAGCCACACCAAGTCCTAGCATGGTATGGAAATGTCCAGATAAACGACATTTTTTTACTCCCCTCGCTTCCTCCTGCTATCTCCAGCTCTGCTTTATTTTCCAAGCTGAGCCAATCCATCATTCCCATCCAACAAATTCATTTCCTCTAATGAACTTCCTCCCCAGCACCGCTCAGCACAAAAGTTAACGGCCCGGCTTGCCCTGAAAGGCGACACTGGGTGTAAAATAAAACGGCGAAGGAAGGTGACACCGAGGTCTAATCAGTTAAAATCCCATCGTGATCCAAGCTTGGAGCCCCACTGCTTTTTTATTATTTAGTATTTAACCTTCAGGAGCAAAAATGGGAGGAAACAGGGCAAGTGGGCACCTCCGGGTCTGCGGCAAGATACTCTGAGCATCCCATCGCCCTTCCCTGGCCACTGCAGCATCCCCGAAATTGCGGCAAGCCTTCCATGGAGATGCCACTGAAGGAAAGGGCCCCTCTCCAAACACTCTCGGTCCCGGTTAGGCCACTCAAATGGCCTCAGATTGGTTGTATCATGGAGGAAGTTGCTGGAGGATTTAAGGATTTAAGAGAGCTGCAAGGTCCTGGACCCATGGACTTGGGATGGGATGGAGCAGGAAGGAGAGATGCCTCCAGAAAGACAGTTATCCTATCCCAGGATGGCTACCAGCACTCGCAGATGCTTTGACTTCCCTCTCCATCCTTCTCTGCTGCTGCCAGGCGCCTGGAAAACATCAAATCGCTTGAAACTGGGCTGGGAAAGGGAACGCTGAGCTTTGAGTTTTGGAGCAGTCAGAGTTGTTCCACTGGCTGGCTGCTTCGAAGCTGGTTTTGTTGGGAGGCCGAAAGTAATTATTGCTTGTAAAAATGAAATCAGAAATCGCTGGAGCAAAGAAGGAAAGCCCATTTCGACACGGCTGCAGTGAACTCTTTCATGTCACAAGGTCGGTGCGTCCTCTCCCCACATCCAGCTCAAGAAAACTTCTCTAAATTATTATTTTGCTGTGATATTTTTTTTTGTCCCAACAGGAGAGAGAGAGATTTTTTGAGTGTTTATCTGTCTCAGCGCAACTCCTCCAGTTAAGAAAGAAAAATCT
Organism: Cariama cristata; assembly: GCF_000690535.1. Lineage (NCBI taxonomy): Eukaryota > Metazoa > Chordata > Aves > Cariamiformes > Cariamidae > Cariama > Cariama cristata. The sequence goes on from NW_009626904.1 coordinate 4,379, forward strand.
TTCCCTGGGGAAGCTTTGGTGTAACTGAGGATGAGGCAAAGCACAAAGCAGAGGTTCAGGTCCAGCTTTGAGTCCTCTTGGTGCCAGGGAAAGCCAAAAGCATCACGCAACCAGGCAAACCTTGCAGCCCAGTCCCATCACATGCAAGCAGGACCGGCCACTGGCAGCAGGAAGGAGGATTAATGCAATTAATCTCGCCTGAAGTGTAATTAATAACACTGATCCCGGTGTTATTATGGGATGAGGGTAATGGGTCAAGTCAGGGGGGCTGCTCTGGTGGTGGAGCCCCTCCTTGTCCTCCATCTCCATCCTGCCCGGATGAAGCCACCAGCCCCGTGGCTCCCTCCTTTGCTATCGTGGGGGTCAGCACCGTCCCCCCATGGGGACCCCTCCGGCTCCTGGGCCAGGATTTGAGCTGTGACGGGGACTGGACCCAGGTGCTTACAACAGGAGGGGACACATCTCCGGAGCCCCAAAGTGGGGCTGCGAGGGGGGACGCAGGTCACGGCCAAGCATCGCTGTCATCCCTGGCTGGGGCAGATGTAAATTCCTTTCACTCTTACTTGAGCGGTAATTTTAGGGCAGATTAATTAATTCTCCACCTCTCCTTTGCCACCAAGAGCAGCTCCTCCAGCTGGGTCCCA
>NW_009626904.1:5083-5328 GCF_000690535.1 Cariama cristata
CCGCCTCCTCCCTGCCGGCCCCCCATTCCCGGGTGCATCCCTGCAAGCACCTGGCGGGGACAACAGCTGAGCCCCCCCCTCCAAAAAAACCTGGGTGCTAGGGGGCTCTGTGGGGACAGTGGCTTTGTCCCCCCCTCCAAAGGGCCCACAGCATCCTCAGGAGGTCACATCTAGATGCGGCAGAGGGGACAAAGAGGGGGGCAGAGGAACAGGCATCCCCCAGGTGCCTTCCTCCCCTCCTCACA
>NW_009626905.1:0-9008 GCF_000690535.1 Cariama cristata
AGGACCCAACACTTGGTCTTGTTGAATCTTGTACCATTGGTCTCGGCCCATCGATCCAGCCTGTCCAGATCCCTCTGTAATGCCTTCCTATCCTCCAGCAGTTCAACACTCCCACCCAACTTGGTGTCGTCTGCAAACTTGCTGAGGGTACACTCAATCCCCTCGTCCAAATCATCAATGAAGATGTTAAACAGAACTGGTCCCAACACTGAGCCCTGGGGAACACCACTTGTGACCGGCCGCCAAGTGGATTTAGCTCCATTCACCACCACTCTCTGGGCACGGCTGGGCCGCCAGCCACCACTCTCGGGGCACGGCTGGCCAGCCAGTTTTTCACCCAGTGAAAGATATTCCTGTCCAAGCCATGAGCTGCCAGTTTCTCCAGGAGGCTGCCATGGGAGACAGTGTCAAAGGCCTTGCTGAAGTCCAGGTAGACCACATCCACAGCCTTTCCCTCATCTACCAAGCGAGTCACCTGGTCATAGAAGGAGATCAGGTTGATGAAGCAGGACCTGCCTTTCAAGAACCCATGCTGGCTAGTCCTGATCCTCTGATTGTCCTGCACATGCCTTGTGATCTCAGTCAGGATGATTTGTTCCATCACCTTTCCCGGCACCGAGGTCAGGCTGAAACTCATCTAAACTCATACTGGGATTACATAAAATTATTTTACAATTCCCTCCTTTTGTTTTTTAATTGCATACTTGCAACTAATATTTACTGTAACTCCAAGTGATTTCTTGAATCTTAGAGAAGAAACTAGTAAAACAAGTAGCACAACATTGTAATAATACTAACTCACATACAAGTATTAAAATCGCTACAATAGTTATTACAATTCCCTTTTTTAACCAGGCAGACAGATCAGGGAACCAAGAGGTCAGCCATGAAAAAGCTTCTGAAAATCCCAGGAAGGTATCATCTCTTTCTATTTGTCGCATAGTAGAAATGACTTCCCACATTTTATGGACATAAGTTAATATCTTCCCTGAATGACCCACATACATACATACTGCAGACTCCTCCTTGTGATGCTAGAATCATATCCATGGCCATGTGATTCTGTAATGTTTTGCTTGACAGTTCTGAAATTTCTGTTTGTAAAGTGGTAAGTCCATGTGCTGTATAATTTGCTAATTCCTCCGTTTCCCCAGAAACGTTTAGGATACCTTTTTCTAATTCACTAACTCCTAGTCCAGGTATAAACCATCTTACAAAAGAATGGAATTTTGAGGGGCGGTCAATTAAGGGGTTGTTTACTCGTTTAATTCATGTTAAAAAGATCCAATGCCAAAATGGTGCCTTTACCATTTTTGGAAAGATTTCTAAGTTTGTAGATAATAATCCAAAAGTACAAATTCCTCATCATCGGGGTGGCAAATTTTTGTAAGTTTTTTTCCCACAGAACCAAAATATTCCTGAAGAACTAGGTCCAACCCAACTTAACTCTGCTCCAGACCAAATTGTTGTCATGATATTACATCTTGTCCAATTTCCTACAAAAGCATGATTCTTGCACAGCTTTTGACTTTTTTTTATATCTGGGGGATAACACCTCTGTATGCACTCAATATAGGAGTGTTCATCCATTTTTGGTAAATCTATCTCTCATTCATGTTTTTCATATTTCTCTGACAAAGTTGTGTTTCCCCAGAAGGTTCCCTGATTTACTGATTTTAGAAAAGTCACACAAATCCAGCATTCAGTCCATTCAGTCAAATTAAAATTTTCTGAGAAAAACTTCGTCAGAGAAACGTGAGTATTGTCAATGCAGCGATCCTTTTCATCAGTATTACCAATGCTTCTAATTCTTCTTTTAAGGTTCTCAAATGTTGGCACAGATTGATATTGATTCAGGATTCCCCAGTGCTTTAAAGATAGAGACCATTCCCATCCCCATTCTCCAAAAGATGGAGGTTTCCAGCGTCCATATGTCCAGATTTGATAAGTAACCGTGAAGGCTGGATTGGATAAATATAGATCAAAGCAGCACCAGTCCCTGTTCCTATAAGCATTCCCTCATTTAGAATAAATCCATGAATGGTGATCTAAACACGATGCCCCTCTTCCAGTCAACGGTTCCCTGATATGTATGTGGTAAAGTAGGGATTATGAAAAAAGTGTTTTGACCTCCCACCAAATTTTTCCCAAAGACCATTTTTAGCAAATCTATCAGTTACACAGAATTCAACTGCTACTGAAGGATCAAAAGAACAATTCCATTCCATTCTAGTATTCCTAGTAACAACAACATTTGTAAAGGATTGAGTCTGGAAACCTTTGACTTCACAAAAAGTTTGACAGGTACGGTTGCTATACTTCACCACAATTTCTTGTCATTTTGTCTTGGTATTGCGGGGTAAACTTTGACCACATGGTGTCAGTCCAAGGCAGGTAAAACCAGATCAGGATGAAAAGGTTGGTGTAACCCTTCATTCTGGTGTGGAATCCTTGCACACACGTGAATGATAGATCCAGGTTTCTTTCCCCTGCACCTTGACAGCATAAAAAGAAGTTAGTAATACCATATAAGGTCCTTCTCATTTTGGTTCACTTTAACTCCAGGTTGTATATCATGTACTTGAATTTCAAGTGTCACTCCCTGGTACCAGTAAGCATGATTTCTTAGTTGTGAACAGGAATTCTGTAAGTACAACAGATAATGAGTTACCTGTTCATGTCCATCCAACAGGCTTGTCTTGGCCAGAACATAAGTTCCTGGTACAGCTATAATTCTGCCAAATAATATTTCTGCACGTGAAATTCCTGTCGGTTGCCTAGGGGTGTTTGTGATATCCCATAATACTAAATTTAGTGCTTCAGGCCATTTTAATCCTGTTTGTTTACAAACTTTCACTAATTTTTCCTTAATCATTCTATTCATTCTTTCCACCTGACCTGATGACTCTGGATGGTAAAGTGTATGTAACTGTGATCAGATTCCTAAGGAATGATAAACCTGCATTAATACAGCTGCAGTAAAATGTGCTCCCCTGTCTGAGTCAATTATTTCAGGAACTCCATATCTGGGAATGCCTTCTTTTTAGAGAGCTTTAACAACTGCTTTTGAGTCACTTTTCTAAGTAGGGAAAACTTCAACCCATCCCAAGAATTGATCAACAATAACAAGTAGGTATGTAAACCTCATTACTCTAGGCATCTCAGTGTAGTCAATCTGGAGCTTTGAAAAGGATATGTCACTGGAGGTCATTTTCCCAGAGGTGCTCTGATTTTAAGAGATGCATATTCTTTACAGAGCTGACGGATCTCCCAGACTCTTCTAGCAGTTGCATAAATTCACGGGGCTGCCCACAGTCTCTGGATTCTTAAAGCAATATTTTCAGGACTCTCATGTGTCCTTTCATGATACCATTGCATGATTGGTAATAAATACCTTTTCAGGAGCAATGGTTTTCTCCCTAAAATCCACTGTCCTCCCTGACGTTGGGCTCCAAGTTTCTCTCACAAGTGCTTTTCTTCTTCTGCAAGTTCTTCATAAAGTTCTTCTATGTCAGGCAGTTCACTACTTAGTTCCTCTTTCAGTATCAAAGTCATAGCGAGGATAATTTGTCGAGCAGTGACTTTCGCTGCCTGATCAGCAAGAGCATTTCCCTTGGATATTTGATCTTGCTTATTAGTAAGAGCCTTTATATATATCACTGCCAGTTCAGAGGGTAATTGTATTGCCTTTAATAAGTCTTTTATCTGTTTCTCGTGCACAACACTCTTACCTAAAGGGGTAAGAAATCCTCATTTGTTCCACAGGATACCTGTAGCATGGCATATGCCAAAAGCATATTTTAAGTCAGTGTAAAGGTTAACATGGATGTCAATAGCATACTCAGCAGCTTTAGTAAGAGCAACAATTTCCACTCCTTGCACACCTGAAGCAGAGGATAAAGGTCCAGCTAATAATACCTGAGTTTCCGTGATAACAGCATATTCCGTACACCTCCAACTGTTTTCATAATATGATGATCCGTCTGCGAAGAGGTTCAAATCTGGATTATCTAAAGGTTGATCTGTCAGATCATCTCACAGCTTGCTGGTGGTATTTACCACTTGGGTACAATTGTGATTGTTCTTGTCGTCTGTGGGCAGCGGCATTAAAGTAACAGGGTTCAAAGCATTGCAACCTCTCCAGCTTTAAATTACCAGCAAGTAAAATTATTAGCTCATATCTGTGTGCTCTTTGGGGGGGAAATGCCTTTTCTGCATACTGTAAAATCTCCATTTCATGGGGTACACATACTGTAAGGGGATGTCCCAAAACTGTATTTTGAGTGCTTTCAACTAACTCAGCAGCAGCTGCAGTAGCTGGAATACAAAATGAAGTTCTTTTGGCTACTGAATCTAAAGAACAAGAATAATATGCCATTGGTCTTTCATGGGGACCTAGAGTCTGGATTAAAACTCCATTTGCTGTTCCCTTATTTTCAGTACAATAGAGTTTAAATGCTTTAATATAATATGGAATGCCCAAAACTGGAGCCTTTAATAATGCTCCTTTTAAGATTCAAAATTTTTTTCTCTTTCCAGGCCTATGTTATCGGTTCTACTTCGTTTTCTGTTGCTTCATGTAATGGCTTAGCCATCTCACTAAATCCAGGGATCCACGGTCTACAGAATCTCACTTGGCCTAAGAAACCCCTTAAACTGTTTTTTCGACATGGGTCTCAGTATTTCTTATACTGCTTTTACCCGTTCAGGATCGATTTCCTTTTTCCCCAGTTTAAGAACGAACCCTAGGTACTTTACCTGTTGTTGACAAACCTGGAGTTCGGATAGAGATGCACAGTGACCCTTCTTTGCAAGTTGTATACATAAATATTCAGTGTCTCGCATACATTCCTCCTTGGTATGAGTAGTTAATAACAAATAGTCAACATATTGGATTAAATCCTGGAAATTTTAAACCTCTTAAATATTTTTTTAGAATTTGAGAAAAAATAGTAGGTGAGCTAGTAAATCCTTGAGGCAATCGAGTCCAAGTTAATTGTTTCCCTTGCCACGTAAAGGCAAAAATTAACTGACTTTCTTCAGCAATAGAAATACTAAAGAATGCACCAGTTAGATCTAAAACAGTATAATATTGTGCCCATACAGGTATTTAAGTAAGAATCAGGATTGTATCAGGGACTACCAGCTGTAGTGAAAACACATGCTCATTTACAGCACAAAGGTCTTGAACAAACCTATATGCTGGGTCTCTGTCTTTATCCAGTCTATGTGTACTTACTGGCAGGATAGGAGTGTTATACAGGCTTTGACATACGTTAAGAATTCCTTTCTTTAGGAAAAATTCAGTTTGTTTTTGGATGCTCGATATGGCTTCATTGGCAATGGGATATTGCTTGATAGAAAAGGGTGACTCTTCTTTTGGCTTTATTACCACTGGTTCTGCAGATAAAAGCAGTCCCACATCGTCACTAGAGATGCTCCATAGTTCCCTGGGAACCACCTCAAGTCCTTCTGGAATTTTAGAAAATAAAACTTCACTTTCTATGACAGAAAGAGTTTCAGAACCCATAATGACTAATTGAATTCCACTAGGAGCCAGAAATATCTCAGTATCAAATTCCTGCAAAAGATCTCTTCCCAATAAAGATATGGGAGAATTTGGGGATATTACAAATCTTCCTCATGCCAATTTCCCAGCCAAAACAATGGGGAGGGATGTAGAAAGATATTTGATCTCTTCCGCTACAGTCGCTCTTATAATCACTTTTTCTTCTGATATCTGAGAATTCATAATTTAAAAGAGACAATGTTGGTCCCTTATCAACTAAGAAGTTAACATAAATTCAATTTACCTTTGCAGTAATTTGTCTGTACTCGTTTACCTCCACTCCTTCAAGGGACATGTTAGCGGTCTCCCAATAAGTATGGAGTTCCCAATCCATTTACTGTGAGTGGGGTCTCGGTGGGTATGCAGGTGCAGATCCTTGCTCAGATGTCACTGGTGAAAGAGGGCAATCCCGTTGCATGTGTCCTAAGTTCCCACAATAAAAACATTCTAATGCATTAGAATTTAATTGTGCTGATGGAAAAGGGAAAGGGACTCTTCCTCGGGGGCCTCTACCTCTGGAATTTCCCAAAGGAAAACCCCTACCTCTTCCTCTTGGGTTATATCTTTGTGCAATTGCTGCTACCAATAGGCTGATTTCCTTTTCTTTCTCTTTATGTTTTTGTTTCTTGTCTAGTTTTGCTTTTCTTTTTCCCTTTCTGACTTTCTTCATCTCTACCATAGTAAACAAATGTGGCAGTACTAAGTATTTTAGCTAAAGTTTCTCCTTGCAATCCCAGCATATGTTTTTTAAAATATTTATTAATATCTGGGGATGATTGTTCCACAAAGACACTGATAGCCAGTGGCTCTTGGAAATTATCTCTTGTCATTCTCCCGTGTTTTAACAAAGTTGCTTTTAACCTTGTCCAGTAATCACTTGGATGTTCATCCAGTTAGTGCCTACATTCTAATACCTTTGTCCAATTTGTAGTTCTTTCACCACATTGTCACACGGCTTCTATTAATTGTCATACAGCAGTTTGGTACGCTTGCATACCTTCAGTGGTGGCTAAGTTTCAGTTTGGATTTTGATCAGGCCAGGGGTCTAACCCCTGTCCCCTTTGGGCAATTTCCCTGTCCTCTTGAAAAATTCTCTCTCTTCTCCATTTGTAATAGTTCTCTTAATAAGGTTTTCATATCACTCTAACTAGGAGTATAGTCTGTAATTATTCCAGATAAAATTTGTGCACATTTTTCAGCATCATCTCTCAAACTTGGCATTTTACTCTGCCAGGTAATTAAATCTCCTTGTTTCCAAGGTTCGTATCTCATAACCACAGTGACTGAGGGGACTTCCAGAGGAGCCCTGATCCTACTCTAGGGTTAGGAATATACTCCAGCCTCAAAGGGTACATTCCTGCACTAGTAAGATCAGTTTCCTCTGCCTCAGGGGCAGAGGGAAGTGGGCTTATCTTTACTTTGGGCAACTTACACCTTTATAGAGCCCAATTATACTATATATACCAATGATCAATGTCCTGGCTGCCAGCATCTTCTAAAATTATTCTCAAGATTTTTTGTTGATGAGGCTTAAAGGTTCCTGTGGGAGGCCAAACATCCATAGGTCCTCCTCCTCTAGTACAAGTCAGGAATGGCTGTTACTCCTGACACAATGTTATCAATTTTAATTTCTGTAAAGTCTGTGCCAGGGGTATCTTTTTCCAACTCTCTTAAACCTCAGCAAGGGGTCTCCCCCTTTCAACATTGGGTATATTTCCCATTATCAATATCTATTCACTTAAATCTTAGCGAGTTTAAATAGAAGGGTGCTCCCAGTATTGTCTGGAATCACCTGTACCCAAGTCTCTTAGGTGAACTCACCTGATATTGCGGGCAGTGAGCACTGGTTATGGGTTTGTGTGACAGACAGTGGTGACCATTCTACCTTAAACATTTCTTTGTATATAAAGTATATAAAACTTCCTCCTGTGGTTTTGCTGCCAGCGACTGCACAAAGGAAAAAACAGTCTGTCTGTACCCTTTTGTGATTCTAGTACCACAAACAAGACAGCCAATTCCGGCCCTGTGAAGCACTGAGCTAGCTAACTGCCTCAAAGCCTAGGCGGATGTGCTTAAGGCATCCGGGATAGAAAACACCTACAGTAGAGACGATGTTAACAGTAGGAAAATCTGACGCATGCTCAGAGAGTACATCTACACTGAATGCGGAGGCCGACTTCGGGCTGGGGCTCCTTACAATGGGGGGTTTTGTCGCGAAGACGACCACAACAGGTGTGCTGCATATACACTATGTTCCTGCGTGGGCATCGTCCGAGAAGTAAACACCTTCCAAGAAACATGCAAGACTACTGAGAATGAGATGACAGGAAGATATAAAAGGAAGCTGATCTCTTTGGAGGGCGTACGTACCCAGCACGGATGCCTGGATGAGTGGTAGAAGCAACACTGGATCCAGGGTGGTGACTATCTCTTGCTAATCTATCTCAATCACTCGCTGCTTCTTTCTCTCTCTCTCTCTTCCTCCTATCACATATATTCTCAATGAGAAAGTAAAAGTATACGTAGCTTGGAGCTGACACTTGACCTCGTTTGTGTCTGAATTTGTGTACCGGGGATCGACCAATTTAATGAAGGCACTGCTGAATGGGCCTTGAGAGTTTGTCCAGAGAATTTCCTGTCTTCCCTTCCTCTTGTGTCCTAGTGTCCCATCTGGGTCACCAAATCGGTAAAGGGACAGGATTGACCAGATATGGGTATGACTAAGTTTGCTTTATTCACAACTCAGAGTTGGGCCACCCCCTCAGTGAATGGCGAATGGCCAACAGAACCCACACAACTTATATAGTATCTCTAAGTCTACTATCTAATATCCAAAGTCTTTGGAGATTTCCACTCAACCCTTCAGTTCCTAAAACTCATCATTTATTAAAGTCCACCACAATCTCCTGTCTCCGCTGAATTCTTCTTTTCTGGTTCCAATTCTTGTTTCAGGTTATGGGTCATCTCTGGGTGATCGTTCTACTAATATTTGCATAAATACACAAGACAAGAATGGAACTAGTTGGCAAGACCAGTTTTGTGCAGTGGCCATATCTGGTTTGACATCATAGCTTAATGTTCTGGAGGGCATTGAGAAATCTTCCTGGAGTGTACTTTGCTATTAGCTCCCAGGATCTGTTTGTTGAAGATAAGCATCATCACTCCTGTGCATTATTTTTGTTCTTGCTAGGAATAAACCCAGGGCAGCAGACTCTGTAAACAAACTGTCCCATCAGGTTATGCACTCCAGGAAAAAGCATGTTTGTTAAAACTTTGGAGGCTATATAAACAGAAAAATCATGGTTTCCTCACAGCTTTTTCTTTTTAAACCAGATCTATTTTCCTCCCTCTTCCCACAGAGGAGAGAATTCTTTTTCTTTCTTTTCCTTTATTTTTTTTAAATTTTTTTCCTTCTTTCCCCCCCCCCCCCTTCCTCCTG